>NC_133658.1:106820130-106994012 GCF_037893015.1 Macrotis lagotis | reverse complement strand
TAAGAATTTTTCATCAATATTCATTAGGTATATTGATCTATAATTTTCTTTGCTGTTTTGCTTCTTTCTGGTTTAGGTATCAACACCATGTTGGTGTCAAAAATGGAATTTGGTAGAATTTCAAAGTAGTTTTTTAATTGTTTATGTTTATGGTTTAATTGTTCCTTAAATATTTGTTAGAATTCACTTATAAATCCATCTGTATTTGGAAACACTTTCTTAGCAAATTTATTGATGATTTCTTCAGTTTGCTTTTTTTCTGAATTAGTGTTATTTGAGTATTTTATTTCCTCTTCTATTAGTCTGGGCAGTTTGTATTTTTGCAAATATTGATCATTTTCACTCATGTGATCATATTTATTGGCATAAAGTTTGGTAAAGTAGCTCCACATCATCTCTTTAACTTCCTCTTCATTGGTGTTTTACATACTGGCAGTTTGGTTCTCTTCCTCCTTTTTTAATCAGATTATTCAAAAGTTTCTCTATTTTATTGTTTTATTTTTCACAAAATCTACTTTTTCCTTTTATTTTTTAGATGAATGGTTTTCTTTCTTTTGATTTTATTAATCTCTACCTTGATTTTCAGAATTTCTAATTTGGTATTTAATTGGGGATCTTTAATTTGTTTTTTCCTAGCTTTTTTAGTTGCATCCCCCAATTCTTTGTTCTCCTCTTTGTCAATTTTATTCCTACAGACATTTTGCGATATAAATGTTCACCTCAAAACCCTTGGTTATATTACATAAATTTTGTTATGATGTCTCATAAGTATCATTTTCTTGGATATAAATATTTATTATTTCTATTATTTTCTATTTGATCTATCTGCTATTTAAAAATAAGGTTATTTTAGTTTTCCATTAGTTTTTGATTTATCTTTCTATGAGCCTTTATTACATGTAATTTTTATTGTACCATGGTCCGAGAAGTGTGCATTTATTATTTTTGCCTTTCTATATTTGATTATAAGGTTTTTATGCCCTTGTATATGGTCAATTTTGATGCCAGTGCTTTATGTAATATTTTTAAAGTAGAAATACATTACTGCCATACCCTGATTTAAGCAAAGTCGTGCTGAAACACTTTGAAATGTACTTACTATTTTTTCACATCATACATTCCTAGTTTATAGAGAGGACCAAACTAATATAAGCTGTTTTTCACTTCCTCATTTTCCCAAGCACTTGAAAGTCTCTTTCTCACAAGAATAATTGTAATGCAATTTATAGAAATCTTGAAGTGGTTACAATGTGTTAAAATAAAGTTTAGAAGTTTGCTTTAATCTAAAACAGTTATCATTCTGCTCTAATAGAGTGCCAGTTTCTTTCTTTTTTTAAAAAAAAAGATTTTATTTATTTTGAGTTTTACAATTTTTCCTCTTAATCTTGCTTCTCTCCCCCACCCCCCACAGAAGGCAATTTGTCAGTCCTTACATTGTTTCCTGGTATACATTGATCCAAATTGAATGTGTTAAGAGAGAAATCATATCCTTAAGAAAGAAACATAAAGTAAAAGAGATAGCAAGATCAGACAATAAGAAGAATGCTATTTCCTTAAAAAGCACCCAAGAAAGAAAATTTTTGAGTCCTTCCCCTCTATTGTTTGATTGAAGCAATCATAGGTACCTCCTAAATCAGAAACACAATTTCTACAGAATGGTAAAAGAGAGTATCACTACCTATCCCCCTATGAAAGAGGGCAATGATCTCAGTAATGTATAATTTTTTATTCTAAATTTTATTGTTTCTTTAATTCCTGTTCCTGTTTCTTACTTATTGCTCTTGAACTCTACACATGTTCCTAAAGAGAAAATTAATGAAAATACTTAAGTCTAGAAAAATAGTTTTTTTCCTAAAATTTTTTATTTGAACTAAAATCTAGTTGTTTTATAATTTGATTACCACAACTTGTTTTCAACAAAGAATCAATTAAGCTACTTATATCAGTTCCTTGACAAGCTATATAAATTAGACTTTTATTTATTTAGTATAAAAACAAAATGATTCTGTGACAGAGTACATGAATCAATTGTTTTATATTTTAAACATAGAACATATTTATGCCCTACTTTCTTAAGATAGCATAGAGAGATCGGGAAGGAAAAATATTATTAAATAAATATCCCTGTCAACGTACTAAATCATTAAATGTTTTTTGATTTTGCCTTTTTCATTTATAATTATTTTATAATATCACTCAACCAAATATTTTAATCAATCAATAAACATTTATTTAAGAACAGTGTTAAGAACTGGGCTATGTAAAAAGGAAAAAGATAGTCCCCGAGCCCTGAGGAGCTTACAATCTAATGGGGGGGGACATTATACAATGAAATATATATATATATATATATATATATACATATATATATATATGTATATATGAGAAAGTTTTCATCAGAAAATGAGATTTGAGTTGCGACTTAAAGTTAGGAAGGCTGATATTTGGAAAAGAGGAAACAGAGCATAATAGGCATAGCAGTGTTCAGAAATGAGATTTTACATCCAGGAGGCTATGTGCCAATGTATCAGAGTATATGTTGAGACAAAAGGTGTAAGAATATTTGAAAAGTAGGAGTAGACTAGCTTAGGAAGGTCTATAAATGCTAAATAGACTATTTTTGTATTTACTCCTGGAAAGAAAAGGAATATATTAATATATTAGAGTTAATTGAACTCATTTGTATGTGTTTGTGTGTGTGTGTGTGTGTGTGTGTGTGTGTGTGTGTGTGTGTAGGGGGGTGTTGTGACATGCTTATACTGGCACTTTATTTTAATGGTGATATGTCTATTTTTTATGTTTGATGTTATTTATTTATATATATGATATAGAGCAGTACTTTGCTTATTTAATTTATATATTTATTTTCATTCATATATACATGTATATTTTGAAGTTTTAAAATTTTCTTCCACCCTCCCTTACCACCCACCTCCCCTCAGTGGCAAAGAGTTATGTTAGCATTGTACATACATATTTTGATAAACATGTTGACTGTTTAGTTATTTTCAGTATGAGAATTTGGGATTATTTTTACAAAGTGTTCATCAGATTCTGAAGGGTTGTTTGTGTTTGTGTTTGTGTGTGTGTGTGTGTGTGTTTGTGTGCGTTTTGTTTTGTTTTGTTTTGTTTTGTTTTGTTTTGTTTTGTTTTGTTTTTCTTCCTCTGGATGGGGATAACATAGTCCATAGCCAGTCTAATACAGTTCTCCTAGTTCTCTGACATGCTGAGAGGAACTGCTTCTATCAAGATCGTTCAACTCACAATGTTGTTGTTGATGTGTACATTGTTCTCTTAGTTCTTCTTCCTTCATTCAGCATCAAATCTTATAAGTCATTCCATGTTTCTCTAGATTTCAACCAGTTATTGTTTCTTATAGAATAGCATTCCAATAGTATTCATTTACTATAACTTATTTAGTGAGTCCCCAAGTGATGGGCATCCCCTCAATTTCTAGTTCTTTTCCACTTCAAATAGAACTGCTATGAATATTTTGGAACATTTAGGACTCTTCCCTTTTTAAATTAAAAAATTAAATTAAATAATTAAATTAAATAATTTCTTCTGGATATAGATACAAAATTGGAATTGCTGGATAAAAGACTATGAATAATTTTATTGCTTTTTGGGAATAGCTCCATGTTGCTCTCCAGAATGGTTGGATCATTTCACAACTTCTCCAGCAATACATCAATGTCCTAATTCTCCCAGAACCTCTCCAACATTGATCATTTTCCATTTTTCTCATCTTGGTCAATCTGATAGGTGCGAGATGATACCTCAATTGTTATTTTAATTTAAATTTCTCTAATCAATAATGATTTGGAGCATTTTTCAAATGATTATATAACTAATTTCTTCATTTGAAAACTGTCTGTTCATGTCCTTTGACCATTTATCAATTGGGCAATGACTTGTGACCTTATAAATTTCATGTAATTCTCTATATATTTTAGAAATATATAGAACTCCTACTTGTGAAGATTGTTTCCTAACTTTCTGCTTTCATTTTAAATTTGGCAGCATTGATTTTATTAGTGCAAACCCTTTTTAACTTAATATAGTCAAAATAATTCATTTTGCAGTTTATAATGTGCTCTAATTCTTGTATGTTCATAAATTTATCCCTTTTCCATAGATCTTATAGATAATTTCTTGCTCTACTAATTTATCTATGGTGTCCCTTTTAATGTCTAAATCCTGTACCCATTTTGACCTTATTTTGATTTAGGGTGTGAGATGTGGATCTTTGCCTAGTTTTTGCTATATTATTTTCCAGTTTTCCCAACAATTTTTGTCAAATATTGAGTTCTTAACCCAAAAGCTGATGCCTTTGGGTTTGTCAAATAGTAGATTGCTGTAGGCATTTAATGTGCGTTTTGTTTGAACCTCTCCTAATCCACTGATTCATTACTCTATTTTTTAACCAGTTCCAGGTAGTTTTGATGACTGTTGCTTTATAGTATTGTTTTAGATCTGGTAGCAAGAGCTAGGCTACCTTCCTTGACACTTTTTTTCATCAGTTCCCTTCCTCTTTTGTTGCTCCAGATGTATTTTGCTACTTATTTTTGTAACTCAGTAAAATAGTTATTTGGTAGTTTGATTGACATAGTACTAAATAAGTAATTTAATTTGGGTTGAAGGTGGAATCTTTGGGTTAATCAAATAGAAGTTTACAATAGCCATTCACTACTGTGTCTTTTTCACCTAACGTATTCTACTGATCCAACACTCTGCTTTTTTAGTCAGGACCAAACAGTTTTAATGACTGATGCTTCATAATATGATTTTAGATCTAATACCCAGGTCATCATTATTTGCATTTTTTTTCATTAATTCCCTTGATATTGCTGACCTTTTTTTTCCTTCATATGAATTTAGTTGCTATTTTTTCTAATTCAATAAAGTAAAAGTTTTTTGTAACTTTGGTATGGCACTAAATTAGTAATTTAATTTAGTTCTAGTTGTCATTTATATTATATTACACAAGTCTTCCCATGAGCAAATGACCTTTGCCCAGCTACTTAGATATGATTTTACTTGCAAGAAGTATTTTATAGTGGTTTTCATATAGTTTCTGAGTCTGCCTTGGCAGAGAAACTTCCAAGTATTTTACAGTGTCTGCTTTTACTTTAGTTGTTATTTCTCTTTGTATTTTTTTGTATCTTGATAGAAATGCTGATGTTTTATGTTTTATATTTTATATAGTGCAAATTTGCTGAAGATTCTAATGCTTTCAAGCATTTTTAGATGATTGTCTAAGGTTCTCTAGTTATAACATCATATCACCTATAAAGAGTAAGAATTTTGTTTCTTCATATCCTATTCTTATTCCTTTAATTTATTTTTCTTCTCTTACTGCTGAAGCTAAATCTTAAATATAATACTGAATTAAATTCATGATAATGAGCATACTTGTTTTACTCCTGATATTAATGAGAATGCTTTGAGTTTATACTCATTTTATATATATATATATATATATATATATATATATATATATATATATATATATATATATATATATGATGCTTGTTGATGGTTTTAGGTACTGTTCATCATCATAGGGAACATTCCATTTATTCCTATGTTCTCTAATGGTTTTAATTATAATGAGTTCTGTATTTGTCAAAAACTTTTTCAGCATCTATTGCAATAATTATATGATTTTTTATTTGTTATTGATATGATTAATTAAGCTGATAGTTTTCTTAATATTGAATCAATCCTATATTCCTGGTATAAATCCTTTTTGATCATAGTATGTTACCCTGGTGATAACTTGCTATAATTCTTTTGCTAATACTTTATTTAACAATTTTGCATCCATATTCATTAGAGGAATTGGTCTATAATTTTCTTTCTCTGTTTTGACTCTTCCTGGTTTAAATATCAGCATTATATTGATGTCATAGATGGAACCTTTATCTATTTTTTCAAATAGTTTTTATAGAATTGGAACTAATTATTGCTTTAATGTTTGGCAGAATTCCTTTATGAATCTGTGTGACTGTAGATTTTTTTCTTTGAGAGTTTATTGATTATTCAATTTATTTTTCTGATATAGGATATTTAAATATTTGATTTCTTCTTTACCTTGGAAAGTTCATTTTTTTGTTAATCTATTTCACTTATTCAAATTTATTGCACAGCATTGATGAAAATAACTCCAAATTTTCATTTTAATTTCCTTCACTTTAGTGAGGAAATCGCATTTTTTTTTGTGCTGGCAATTACATTTTTTCCATTTCTTTATTTTATTCATATTTATCCAAATGATTATCTGTTTTATTTTTCTTTTCATAAAGCCAACTTTTAGTTTTATTAGTTCAATAGTTTTCTTACTATTTTGAATATTTAATTTTCAGAATTTTCAGAACGCCCAATTCATTGATCTCTTCTTTCTCTATTTTATTCATGTAAGCATTTAGAGGTAGAGTATTTCTCCTAAAAAAAAGCTTTGATTTAATCCTATAAGCTTTGGTATATTGTCTTCTTATTTTCATTTTCTTGGATGAAATTATCAATTATTTCTATGATTTGTTGTTTGATCTACTCATTCTTTAAAATTAGGTTGTTTAGTTTCCAATTAATTTTAGGTCTACCTCTCTGTCACCCTTTATTCAATCATTTTTATTGCATCAAACTCTGGAAAAGATGCTTTCAATATTTCTTCCTTTCAGCATTTGGTTATGAGGTTTTTATGCCCTAATACAGCAGGAAAAAAAAATTCCTTTTTATTCCCATTCAGTTTTCTACAGAGTTCTGCCATATTTAACTTTTCTAACATTCCTATACACCTCCTTAACTTCCTTTCTTTGATTATTTTATTTTAGATTTATCTAATTCAGATAGAGGGAGGTTGGAGTTTCTCACCAATATAGTTTTACTATCTATGTCTTCTTGTAACTTATTTAGCTTCTTTTCTCACCACTTGGCACATATGCCTTTAGTACTTAAATTAACTCATTGTCTATGATAACTTTTGGGAGGATATAGTTTCTCCCCCTTATCTCTTTTGATGAGATTAATTGCTTTGTCTGAGATAAGGATTGCTACCTCCCCTTTTCTTCCATTTTAACTAACAAGCAAATATTCTGCTTTTCCTTTAACTTTACCCTGTGTTTATTTCTCTGTTTCAAATGTGTTTCTTGTAAGCAGTATATTTTGTTTTTTAATCCACTCAGTTATCTGTTTCCATTTTATTGGAGAGTTCATTCAATTTACATTCACAGCTATAATTACTAACTCTTTATTACCCTTCATGCTACCTCCCTTCCTTTTGGATTATCTTCCCCTGCCCCACCTATGCTTGAGCTTTCCTTGTCTCCACACCAATGAAAAGCCTTTGATCCCACAGCAGAGGTTCTTAGGTTAGCCCCCTCCCCCCACCTCACCCTGCAGCTGGTACACTATATTTTTTTCTTTGCCTTGAGCAGACCAACACTCCCTTGTGACAGAACTTGCTGAAAGATGTTCCATTCTTTTCTTTGTGGATTTTGCCACTCCACAATCTATCAAGAGTCTTGATTAATGTTGATTCTTAGAGAAAGCCAGGAAAGCTTAAAACAATCCCTAGCTTCTCTCCACTATCTTTATCAGAAGTCCTCATTCTACTCTTTTAGTGAAAGCAGTTTAGTAGCTGAATTAAGACTCTAATGGAGTAAGAGGAGATTTGATGAAGGCAAATCCACAAGGAGGCTTTTGCCATAAATTGCCCTTGTCTGTTGGTGTTAGGGGAGAGAAGGGATCATATTTGAGAGATTTGGGAAATTTAAAACAGAAACCCTTGACTACATATTGGATATAGAGGAGAAATAATGAGGAATCTAGAATACCTTTTATTTTGTGAGCCTGGGGAACTGTGAGGATGGTATTGTCCTCTATAATTTCTACTACTGAAGGTAGGGAGGGTATGGAGGGCATTTAGAGGAAAAGATAATGACTATTGTTTTAAATATGCTTATTTTGATATTTGTATTGGGCATCCAGTTTGAGATGAGTGAATGATATCTGGAAATGTAAGATTGGAGGTCAGTAGAGAATTTGAGGAGAGATAGATAGATTTGAGAATCATAAGTCTAGAGATGTTACTTAAATCTAAGGGAGCTGATAAGATCATTAAGTAAACTGGCATAGAGGGGAAAATGACCAGTACAGAATCCTTAAGGACACCTAAAATTCAGGGATATTATCTGAAGAAGGATCCAGCAAGGGGAAAGTAAAAGGCAGGAGGAAAACCAAGAGAAGGAAATGTCACAAAAATCTAGAGAGAAGAGATATTATACAATGTGTTAGCTAAGAGGATAGAATGGGGACATTGAAATAAATAGAAGGGTTTACATTGATAAGGAGTAAATACATCATGTGAGAGACAGGAATAAAGAGTAAAGTAACAAAAGGCACCTGACTGATAGAAAATGAAAGACAGGAGAAAAGGGAGTTAATAAGAAATGGGTTCAATTGTTTTTTTTTTTTTCATGTGAAATATGAAGTAAACAGAGAGAGAGTGGAAGAGTAGTATTAATGGAAGTTTTGAGGAAGATTGAGGTGGTCTGGAAGAAACTCTGGAGAATAGACAAGTGAAGTGATAAGAATGGTTGAGTAGAATTATCTATCTAGAGTGAGTAATCAGGTTCAGCTCAATAATGTAGGAACAAAAGCTACAAATAATTATAGTGATTCAAGGCTGAATGTCAATTAGTTATATGGGGGTTAAAGATTCAAGAAAGGAGGTCAGTGTAGAGTTGTTCACCAAGGAGTAAAGATGGAGCAAATAGCAAAGAGATGCTTGTAATAAAGGTAATTTCTTGTTCTCAATAAAATCAATAAAATGCATTTCTTGATCCCCCCAAGTAATAATTTAGTAAACAATAATACAGACATAGGTATTTATAATGTCTAGTTAAAAATGGAATGCATAATAGCTCTCTGGAAAGAGCAACTACTTTTAGATGAATGAGATAAGGAAGGTATCAGGAAGAAAGTAATATTAGATTTCAACATTTAAATATTAGTAAGATTTTAATAACCAATGATGGATAGTGAAGGGGTCAAGGAAAAAAATAGTCCAGATAAAAGGAACAATATAAAAATAAAATATATAAACATGGGGTATTCTTTGAGTAAGGTGATTCTTCTAAATTTAAAAGAAATATTATAAGAGAAGAATTCACATTAAAGTATAAAGAGCTCTGAATATTGTTTCAAAAGATCTGCCTTGGGACAGCTAGGTGGTATAGTGGATAAAGCACCAGCCTTGGAGTCAGGAGTACCTGGGTTCAAATCTGATCTCAGACACTTAATAATTACCTAGCTGTGTGGCCTTGGGCAAGCCACTTAACACCATTTGCCTTGCAAAAACTAAAAAAGAAGATCTGCCTTAAAATTCTGCCTCTACAATTTTATTAATTGTGTCATCTTGGGTTGCTTCTTTTGACCGCATTTTCATCATGTTTAAAATGAAAGGGAGAGCTTGATGACATCTATAGTCTCTTCAAGTATGAAATCTATGAACATATGGTGAGCTCATCAATGAACATAAGTCCCAAAAGAT
Organism: Macrotis lagotis; assembly: GCF_037893015.1. Classification (NCBI taxonomy): domain Eukaryota; kingdom Metazoa; phylum Chordata; class Mammalia; order Peramelemorphia; family Peramelidae; genus Macrotis; species Macrotis lagotis. The sequence goes on along the minus strand of NC_133658.1, from coordinate 106,984,456 downwards.
AGATTAGAATTGTAAGAAAGAGCCTTGAATGTCATACTATAGAGCTTTTATTTCTATAGGCAGTAGGTATAACTGGAGCATTTTGATGAGTGCAGTACTTCTGGCAGAATTCCAAATATTCAGTATTTTTTTCGATTTAAACATTTTTTTTTTATTTTGAAGTGCTCATAATGATGCAGAGAAATTGGATTTTAGAGATACAAGATATCCATTTATTATAAAACAAGAGATGTGGAAATTATTTACATGATGAAACAAAGATTTCAGAACTTCAGTGGAATGGGCAACTTTCAGACACCACTTCATTAGTGATTTCAGTCCACATCTTTTCCTAGAATGTCACTATCTCTAAATAAGAGATAGCCCTTGTCCTCTATAACTCTATAACTTGGTGCCACCGTACTCTGGAAGAGGAAATTTGTCTCCAACTTTCATACTAAGTGACTGAGTCTCTCCACTCTTTCCTTTGGATCCTGATCCAACAACCACTACTGTTGCTTACAATCCTTTTCCTTGAGACCTTTCTGGAAGCATGATACCTCCTTTGATAACAATCTCAGCAACACTCCTTTCCACCAAAACTCGGTCAAGGAGGGGAAGAAACTTTCTAAAAACCTGCTTTGCCATGACTCCTGCAGTGCCTTGCAACTATCTCTCTTAGTCAGTCCGTTCCCTCCATCCCTTTCTGGGCACTGGTCCAAATATTCAGTCTTAACGAGGTAATATACTCATAGTCAGATTGGAGAACATACAGGTGTTATAAAAGATTGAATTAGAATAATACTTTTACAATTGATTTTGAACTGTGTTTGACACTTCCTAATGTTTACCATTTCTGTCTCCAGTACATTTTACAAATGAGGAACCTGAGACAAGCAGGGTAAAATGAACTGATTTGGACACATAGCAAATAAATATCTGAGGCCAGATTTGAAATAAGAATGAGGAGTCTTTCTTATTTCCATTTTAGAGGTGAGGACACTGCAGCAGAGAAGTTAAATATACATTCAGTGTAGGAAGCTAGATTTGAACTAACTTCCAGAGTTCTATCTAATGCACCACCTATGTACATGTTATAAATCCAACCTAGCTATGAGTAGAGTTTATGTTTCTTGAGAGAAAGGACAATTCATTATTTTTGTCTCTATAGTAATAGTCCCAATAAATAAACAAGCGGCTTATACCTGCTTGTAAAATTGACAAAAATATTGCTTACATGCCATTGGATCAGAGAAAGAACATGGAGTTAGAATCAACAGGATTTGCAGTTCATTAGTTGAGAGGAGAGAGGAAAGAGAGATATCAAATCCAATTCTTAGATTTCAAAAACCAGTTGAAGGGCAGGATAGTGGAGCTATCAAAATAAATAGGAAAATATATAGATGTCACATTCCCACTTTGGTGAGGTGTTTTATATTGGTTAGGTATATGAGATTCTTTACTGGCAACTTTACTGATGTGCTAAACTGATCTCAGTTAAGTAGTGAGACAGAGAGATAAGGTATTATCTAACTCAGGTGATTTTTCCACTATAGAAATGTCCTTTTGGGGTAGCTAAACTTAATTGATTTCATTAGAGAAAGAGAACTACTTGTGAGTTTCTACTTCCTATACATTCACTTGATATATTAGATAGATTTCAACAGAAATTCAAATGGTTAACGGGATCTTTCTTTAATATTGCTTGGCAGTCTTCTCATGTAATTATGTCCAGTAGATTCCTTGGAGAGTTTTGGTCTACTTTCCATCCCAACTCTTCCTTCCTCTGTCACTTTTAGGGAAAAAAGTGAGCATTCATTAGTCTTGCTTTCTGGAAAGGCTTACACTTTCCACCTTCTGCTTGACAGATATTCTTGCAAAGAATGATTAAATGAATTTTTAAAAGACATACCTAAACAATTAGAAGTGAATATACATTACAGCAAAAATTCTAATATTCTACTTAAAATTCCCTCAGTTTTATTTCATATTTTTTTGGATACTGGCTCATGCCTTCAGAATATTCTTTAGATTTAGAATTTCATGAGATACCTTAAAATAATAAGAGATTTACTAAGATGACACTCTAGGGAATTACTCTAGGGAATTCACTCAAGGTAATTACTTCATTTTTCCTTAGGTGATCTTTACTTACATGCAGAATGAGGAAGTAGGACTTGATAATTTTTATAATCTTTTTAATAGTATAAGTAATGATATAGACTTTATTTTACAGTTGAGGGAACTGAGGCCTGTCCAGACTCTCAAGTGGAAAGTGATAGAGATTGGACTTTAACCCTGACCTTTTCATTCTAGATTCCAATTCCTTTTCATAATGTATATTGTTTTGCTTTGCACCTCTAATTCTGTAGGTCTATAAACTGATATAAAGAAATATTAGGAATATTTCCTCATTTATTCCTTCATTCATTCAATTAACACTAAAAATCTACTAGGGACAAAGCCTTCTGCTAAAGAGAATTTTTTCAATATCATATGGTAGTATAGAAGAGACCATGTGTTCTAACATACCCTGACAACCAAGATCAATCTCTAGGATGTAAAATCATGGCCCAAATAGTGAATATTGTCATCATCAAAATCTGCATGGGTCGCTTTTCAGAGGATTATCCTAACTACATGTAGCAATGTCATCACTAGGATGAATATAAGTTAAATAAATATTTAACCACAACTAAAGGACTATCTGCTAAATCATAAAGGGCTATTAATTGTAATTTATTTTTTGGTTAGGGAAATTTCACAATCGTAAAATGTGAATTTTTAGATTTCTGAAGTGCATAGAACACAATATACTAGTGGAATCAAATTAAAGAATAAAAAAGTGAAAAAAATTGAAAAAATCATGTACCTTTTAAAAAATCTCTTCAATAATTTAATGTTTTATATAAATATATATATATAGTTTTTCTTCAAGATTTTGACATAATAATAATACTTAATTCTTCATGATTCTTCACATACCACATTGAATAATCTGTGCAATTTTTCTTAACAGTTCTTTTTTTCTTGTAGAGATTTAATATTGTTTTCTGTGGGGTTAAAAACAGAAGTATTTACAGGTTTCTAAAGCAAGAAAAATAATCTGTTTCACCATAGTAAATTATTTTAGACTTCAGTACTTCCTTAACATGGAGCAAAAGTCCAAATCCAATGGAATTAAAAAGAAATCTGAACATCTTTTGTTTAAGAAGGGAGCCTATATATATATATATGTACTCTGATAAAAAATTCAGATCTTATCAACTCATTTGCATTTTTGTATTTATATTCAAGTAGTCAGTATTCTAATCTTTTTATTATCTCTTCCTTTATCTATATATGTATATTATATAGAGCGACATATGTATTTATAGATGTTTATATGTATCTATACATTTTCTTCATAACAGTAATTATCTGCTATTATAAAACACATCTCAATATACTTCCAAATTTAAGAAACCTACATCACATATTAGAGGAATCAGTATTAATATAACTGATTACCAATTTCCTCTGGATTTTGCTTATTTTCTGTTTTCATATTTTTGTTGTAACATTGCCAGTTTTTCATACTACTTTTAATTTTCCATTGCATATTCTTTTGGGTTTTGATGTGACTAATCTTCATTAATTGTACTTTTATGAGTCTTCAAATGCTCAATTTACCTAAATCAAAATCCACTGAATTATTGACAATAGTTACTTAAGACTGCTTTTTAAAAGCTATGATTATTTTCATATTTTCTTGAAGCAATATAATTTTAAGAATTTTTATATTAAATGAAAAAGGAGAAATGAAATACATGTTTATTTTGAAATATATTAAATATTTTAAAAGTAACTAAATATGGAGAAACCAGCTTAAGCCATTTTCATCTGATCACTTTTAAATGGGTCAATATTAGGTGGTTCTTGTCTTTTATTACCGAAGAAGACCAAAATGACATCACTATGTTTGAGATTATGCCTGATCAGACTAATATTAGCTCAGAATGCTCTACCATAATTTGCTCACAGATAGTCCATGTGATCACCTAGAGTGGTTACTCTAAACTTACGCATGTCACATTTCCTTTGAATTGCTTCAAATCTGCCTTCCTCATGGAGTGCAATCCTCTCACCAAGGAGGGCATGCTATGCTGGGTGGTCCTGTGCCAGTGTCTCCCAGGCCTTACAATCAACTCTAAAGTTCTTCAATGAGACCTTGAAGGTGACTAAGTATCACTTCTTCTGACCCCCACCCTGTGATCACTTGCCCTGTGTGAGTTCGCCATAAAATAGTTTCTTTGGCAAGCATATGTATGGCATTCTAACAATGTGTACAGTCCATCATATTAGTGTTTTTCATCTTAATTTCAGAATATCTATAGTTTCAGAAAAATAATCTGTTTCACCATAGTAAATTGTTTTAGACTTCAGTACTTCCTTAATACGGAGCAAAAGTCCAAATCCAATGGAATTAAAAAGAAATCTGAACATTTTTTGTTTACGAGATATATATTTAAATATATATTTAAAATACATTCTCAGTGTCTGGCATCTTCTCCTGCCAAGTGATCTTCAGAATCTTCCTAAAACAGTTAAAGTGGAAGTGATTCAGTTTCCTGACATGACACTAGTAGATTGTCCAGGTTTCACAGGCATATAGCAATGAGATCAACACAATGGTTCTAGAGACCTTCAGTATGGTAGTAAGTCTAAAATCTTCTCTCTGTCATATTTTCTTTTGGAACCTCTCAGATAGTGAGCTAACTCTAGCAATATGAGTGTCAACCTCATCATCAATGCTTACCTCCTTGGAAAGCACACTGCCAAGGTAAGTGAAATTTATCACAGTACTCAAGACTTCTCTATCGGCTGTAATCCATGATTCTATATATGGCTGGTGTGGTACTGGCTGATGGAGCACCTGTGTTTTCTTGGTGTTAATTGTTAGACCAAAATTAGCACAAATAGCAGAGAATGAATCCATAATTTGTTGCATCTCAGCTTCAATTTGCATTGAGTGCAACAAAGTATCATGCACCAACACTTCAACCACTTTGGTCTAGTCTTGAAGCTTTTTCAAGTTGAAGAATTCGCCAACAATGCAGTAGCTGACTTTGAGCCTTGTTCATCCTCAGTGAAAGCATTTGATAACATGACTGAAAACATCATGCTAAAAAGTATGGGACCTAGGACACAACTTTGTTTTACTCCATTAGTGACTAGGAAATGTCAAGAGAATTGTCCACCATCCAGAAACCTGGCATTCATGCATGTCAACCAAATTTTGACATAATTTTCTATAAACCTTTGTAAATGGAAACAGGAGAGTTAACAGAGGTTGTAGATGGACAAATGTCCAAATTTTCTTTTTTTAAAATTTTTTAGTTTTTTTTTTTTTTTTTTGCAAGGCAAATGGGGTTAAATGGCTTGCCCAAGGCCACACAGCTAGGTAATTATTAAATGTCTGAGACCAGATTTGAACTCAGGTACTCCTGACTCCAGGGCTTGTGCTTTATCCACTGCGCCACCTAGCTGCCCCAAATGTCCCAATTTTCAAAAAAAATTGTTGTTATTCAGTCATTCTCAATAGTGTCTAACTCATTGTAACTCTTATTGGGGCTTTTTTTTTTTTAACAAAGATCATGGAATAGTTTATCATTTTCTTCTCTAGCTCATTTTATAGATGAGGAAACTTAAGTTAACAGGGTTAAATGATTTGACCAGGGTTCCACTGCTATAAACATCTAAGTTCAGAATTGAACTCAAGAAGATAAGTCTTCCTAATTCTAGACCCAGAACTCTATCCATTGTACTATCTAGCTTTCCATTCCAAAAATATATGATAAAAACTGTACTTAGGTAACCAAAAATTTTTAAGCTTGTTATCTGTTAAGAGGGATATATAATTACAATGTTTGCTTGTGAGTATCTAAGAAGGATCACTGTGTCAAAGGTTGCAACTGAAAATGTCTTTAGAGATCATCAATCCAACTTCTTTTTGTATAATGAAAGCAAACACTAGAAATGGTCAATACTTTCCCCAAAGTCATTCAGTTATGAATGGAATAGCTACAGATTTGAAGATACAATCTCTGCAGTATTCTTTCTGTAGTTTCTCAAAAGAAAGAAATTAAATTTTTCTCTTGAATCTGTTTACCAGGTCTGTTGTTTTTCTTAAAAACATTTCATTTTCTTGTATTTTTTTCAGTCCTTTTTTTAGAGGGAATCTTGCTAATAGTGTCAATAGTTTCCTTTTGTCCAATGCTAAATTTTAAGGTTTTATTTTCTTCTGTTAGCTTTTTTGCTTTCCTTGTCCAGCTGGTTAATTTTACTTTTAAATGAATTGTTTTCCTTTTCCAATTGGTCAGTTTTACTTTTTGATTCTTTTGTCCAGTTGCTCATTTTTGCTTTTAAAGGACTCATTTTTTCAGTCAGTTTTTCTTAATTCTCCTGCATGGCTTTCAATTCTTTTTTTCCCATTTTTCTTCTTCCTCTTTTCTTTGGTTTTTAAAATCCTTTTTGAATTCATCCAAGAGGTTTTGGATTTGAGACCAATTTATAAACTCCTTTGTGACTTCCCATGTAGGCAATTTGTCACTTCTTTCTTCTTCAGAAATGGCATCTTTATCATTCCTATCTGAATAGTAACTTTCTGTGATTACAACTCTTTTTGTTATTTTAGCTCATTTTGAGAGTTGAGCTCTGCTCCTGGGGAAGAGGAGTATAATCCCAAACTTTTTATGCTGGGCCCAGGATGTGGTTTATAACTTGCTTTAGATGTTGCCTATACAGCCCAAGAGTTGTCTATACAGAGGATTGTTGCTCTTTTATTCCTAAGTGCTATCTAGGCAGTGATTTTTCCCCCCAACAAAGTCCCGTTCAATGCACTAGTGTTTCCATGTCTTGTACTTTGTCTTCAGGTTGGGATTGGGACCCTTACCAATGACTGGCTGCCACATTGGCTTGCAGAGCCAAGACCTAAGCTGCATTATGACATAGTTTCCCACTGATTTTCCCACTCACCTACCTACAATGGGCTCTACTTCTCCTTTACACAGAAGAGATAGAGCTTTACTGAAGTATCTCCACAATAATCTTATGTCACCCATTTTTAGGTGGGATCTGAAGCTTTCAGGTCTGTACAGAGACATCATTTAAGACTGTTTCAGGGAAAGAGTTTCCTAGCTCCACCCACAGAAGTGAATTCTAGAATCATTAAATCTAGGTTTGAAAGGAATACCTGGGAATTTTATTGGACTAAAATTTTACTTGAGGAATCTGAGGGGGACTAAGTGATTTTTAAAATGACAAACAAGTCACTATGTGCATCTGAACCCAGATTATAGAAGCAGGCATCTTCCCACTGTATCAAGATGATTCCTTTCTCTCTCACTCTTTGCACATGACATGATGGTATATCTAGAGAATCCCCAAAATAATGTAAAAAACTACTAGAAATAACTAGCAACTTTAACAAGGTCGCAGGATGCAAAATAAACTCTCAAATCCTCAACATTTCTATATATGACTAGCAAGTTGAAGCAGAAAGAGACAGAAAGAGAAATCCCATTCAAAGTAACTTCAGACAATATAAAATATTAAGGCGTCTACCTGCATAGGCAGACTCAGAAACTTTTTGAAAACAATTACAAAACACTTCTCACGCAAATAAAATCAGATTTAAATAACTGGGCAAATGTCAGCCTTTTATGGATAGGCTGAGCAAATATAATAACAACAATTCTACTGAAATTGAACTACTTGCTTAGTGCCCTACCAAAAAAATTCCAAAAAAAAAATTACTTTAATGAGTTAGAAAAAAATTAAAGTAAATTCATATAGTGAAATAAAAAGTCAAGAATCCCCCTGGATTTAATGAAAAAAAGTGCAAAAGATGGTGGCTTAGCCCTACTAGATCTAAAATTATATTATAAAGCATCAATGCTCAAAACTGTCTGGTATTGCTTAAAAATAGATTGGTGGATCAGTGGAATAGATTAGGCTCAATAACAGGGAATGATTATTGTAATCTACTGTGTGATAAACCCAAAGAGTCCAGCTATTGGGATAAAAACTCTTTCTTTGACAAAAACTGTTGGGAAAATTGGAAATTAGTATGGCAGAAACTTGGATTAGACCAAAACCTCACACCCTATGCCAAGATGAGATCAAAATGGATACAGTATCTAGACATAAAAAACAATATGATAAGCAAACTACGAGATCAAAGAATAGTTTACCTATCAGATCTAGGCAAAAGGAAGCAGTTTATGAGCAATGAAGAGATGGAGAGTATCATTAAAAATAAACTAGAAAAAGCTTAACTATATTAAATAAAAAGCTTTTGCATAGACAAAACCACTGTAACCAAGATCAAAAGAAATGTAGTAAATTGGGAATCAATTTTTACAATTAGTATTTCTGACAAAGGACTCATTTCCAAAATATACAGAGAACTGAGCCAAATTTTCAAAATAATGAACCATTGTCCAATTGACAAATGGTCAGATGATATGCAAAGGCAATTACAGATGAGGAAATCAAAATGATCCATAGTAATATGAAAAATTGCTCCCAATCACTAATTATTAATGAAATGCAAATTAAAGCATCTCTGAGGTACCAACTCCCACCTCTCAGACTGGCCAATATGACCAGAAAGGATAATGATCAATGGTGGCAGGGATGTGGGAAATCTTGGATACTAACACATTGTTGGTGGAACTGTGAACTCATCCAACCTTTCTGTAGAATAATTTGGAATTATATCCAAAGGGCAACAAAAATCTGCATACCCTTTGATCCAGCAATACCACTTTTTAGTCTCTACCCTGAAGAGATTATGAAAAGGCTAAAAACATCACTTGTACAAAAGTATTCATAGCAGTACTGTTTGTGGTGGCAAAGAATTGGAAATTAAGTGAATGTCCTTCAATTGGGGAATGAATTAACAAACTAAGGTATAAATGTCATGGAACACTGCTGTGCTATTAGAAACGAGGAAGGATGGAAATTCAGGGAAGCCTGGAGGAATTTGAATGAACTGATGCTGAGCAAAATGAGCACAAAGAGCAAAACATTGTGCACCCTAACAGCAACATGGCGGTGATGATCAACAGCAATGAACTTGCTCATTCCATCAGTGCAACAATCAGGGACAATTTGGGGCTATCTGCAATGGAGAACACTATCTGTATCCAAAAAATAAGTGTGGAGTTTGAACAAAGACCAAAGACTATTACCTTTAATTTAAAAAAAGAAAACCTTATCTTATTATGTAATCTTTCTTTCTCCTATATTTTATTTTTGCCTTTTTAAGGATATGATTTATCTCTCAACAATTTCAATTTAGGTCAAAGTATATAGCATGGAAACAATGTAAAGTCTATCTGACTACCTTCTGTGGGAGTGGTGGTGGGGGAAAGCAAGATTAGGGGAAAAAATTGTAAAACTCAAACTAAAATCTTTTTTAAAAAATGAATGGCAAGACAATGATTAACATGTTGAGTTAAAGCTGTTTGGGGAATATCTAGTTTGAGAAATCTCGTAAGTCATCAAAATAGAAAGGTGGAATATTTAAGAGTATGTCAGACATGAGATTAGGAAGACTCATCTTCCATAATTTGAATCTGGCCTCAGATAGTTACTTAAAGAAAATGGAAAATCACTTCAATATCTTGGATAAGAAAACTCCACACTGGTTCACAAAGAGTTGGACAAGACTGAAATGACAGACCAACAAAACCAATCTCTTGAAGATATGAGACAAGAGGTCAGGAGAGAGATTTGAGATGTTAAAAAATCTGAAAGTTATCTGCATAAAGATGATAATTGAAATCATGTGATCTGATGAGAATGCCAAGTGAAATAATACAGGAGAAGGAAGCTCAGGTTGAATCTTTGGAGCATTCTCATGATCAATAGGTGTGACACGGATTGAGTTCTAAAATCCTGAATGGACTGATAGGTTGAAATACTAAGAGAGAAGAATGTTATGAATACAAAGAGAATACAAGGAGAAGATGGTATCCTTATGTTTGGAGTGCTGAAATCATTCTGTAATTGATCTTCCTTCTGTTACACTTTCTAAACTCAAACAATCATCCATAGAGCTACCCTTGTAATTTTTCCTGAAGTAGATCATGGCATTTTCTACTCAATAAATTCAGTGACTATGTATTAACTACAGGATAAAACATAATTTTGTCTTTATTCCATTTTAAAATTTTCCCTTTTTTATAATTTACATATATGTGTAATTATTTTATATATTACTGAAGAAGTATAATTTATAAATAGGTTAATATACAGAAATTAAGTTGTACTTTAAAATTGTTTTCAAATTGCCATGTGATTTTCAAAGTTGTTAAACAGAAAATTTTTTAAATAGCATGAAAATGAAGGAATGTTACATTCAAAATTTAAAGATAATAAATGAAAGGGAATAATTTATACAGAAAATATTATCAAAATACTTTTATTAATGGAGACAATAAAATCTTGCATAATTAATATTTGAAATAGTGAATCATAGGAAAATAAAGAATAATTAAGGTAAATAAATTAGGGTAAAGAGATTGATAACATTTTGGGAAAACACTGAATTCTCTGAGTCAAAAAGGTAGTAACATTAATACTACATAATTAATACTACACAAATATGAAAATTGTTTTTCTTTATATGTGATTTTGAGATCTCCCTCCCTCTCTCTCTCTCTCTCTCTCTCTCTCTCTCTCTTTATATATATATATATATATGTATATATATATATAATATATATATATATATATATATACACACACACACATACACATATGTATATATGAACTAATAATAATAGAGGTTAAATAAATAAAATTCTTTTATATATATATGTGTGTGTGAAGCAACATGATGGCTCTTTTTCAATTAATTTTTTATTGATGTTTTATATTTCCAAATATGTTATAAAGGTTATTTTATTTAACATTAATCCATTTGCCTATACATATTTCTAAATTACAAAGTTTCCCTCCACCCTCCCTTCCTATGCCCCTCTCCTCAACAGTGAATTTAGGTTAATATTGTACTTACACAATGTTAAACATACATACACATTAGCTATTTTTAGTATGAGGAATTAGGATTAAAGAAAAGAGATACATAAGAGATAATTTTTATAAAGTGTTCATCGGATTTGAAAGGTGTTTTTTTCTGTTTTGTTTGTTTTGCTTTTCTTTTTCTGCTGTGGGGTTACATTGTCCATAGCTGGTCTAATACTGTTGTCCTAGCTCTCTGAACTGCTCAGAGGAGCTGTTTCCATCAGGCTGTTCATCTCACAGTGTTTTTGTTGATGTGTACATTTCTCTTTTGGTTCTTTGCTCAGCATCAGATTCTGTTACTTATTCCATGCTTCTCTAGGGTCTGGCTATTTATGTTTTCTTACAGAAAAACAATATTCTATAATATTTATGTATCATACTTTGGTCAGCAATTCCCCAAGTGATTGGCATCACCTCAATTTCCAGTTCTTTGCCACTACAAAAAGAGCTGCTATGAATATTTTGGAATATGTGGGGTTTTTCCAATTTTTTTATGATTTCTTCTGGGTATAGGCCTAGAATTGGAATTGCTAGGTCAAAGGATATGAACAGTCTTATTGTTCTTTGGGAATAGAACATGTTAGTTCTTTAAAAACACTAGTATAAATATAAAACTTTTACCCAAAATGATTGGAAAAGTTGAGAGAATTAACTTAAAGTCCTATAGTTTCTCTGAAGAGGGTAAAATTACTGCAAAGAATAGATCATCATAAAAACTTAAAGAAAAAGATGATCCTCTTCCTCATCTTCATTAATTTGTTTTTCCTCAACCTTTGATTTCATTGGTTTAGGGAGCTTCTGGTAAGAAACTTCATCTACTAAAGCAAATTATCCCCTTTTGTGGAGCTAAGAATTTTAGATAATTACCTCAGGCAATGAGAGGTTAATTGACTTGCCATGGTAAAACAGCTCTTAGATATAAGAAACTTGTCAAGAGCCAAATTTTTCCTTACTTCCAGGTCTGCTGTCTTATTTACTATGCTATACAGTATATCTTTGCATAATTATATTTCACCAAACTGAAAAGATAGATGAAATATTGTATTATCTCTAAACACTTAAAATATTCAAATAAATAGATTAGCAAATAAAGATCTTAAAATTGAAAAAACTGTGTAGAAAATTTTTAAAGGTAGGGGTTTTGAAGGGATTTGAGATGGATTTTTGGATTCTTGGAACATAGTAGATGAGTAATAAATACTAGTTGACTGAATGAACTAGAATTTGTTGATCTTTTAATTCAGAAAACATGTTGACTTCTGGTATTTTTATGGGGAATCATTCTGGCACTGCTAGTTGTGCATCTTTCCCTCTCTGTTAGCTTTTAAATTTATTTTGTACATATTGTTTTTTTCCCATCATGATCTTTCTATCATTGTCTAGTGGTGTTTTTCTGTGAGTATGCACAAGATGAGTTACCTTATTTCTAGTCAGGATTTTTTTAGTTATTCGTTAGTTTTCTAGAATAAATTATTTTATAACCTTTCATACCACCACTTAATAAAAATTTTGTTTTTTCTTAGTGAATTATGCTTTGAGAATTTTAGCTTCTATAATAATTTTTCTTTTTTTATTTATTCTTCTTTTGTACAAATAATGTTTTTTATATATGACTAAAATATTCTTGTCAAAGAGTAAACATAATACCCCTTCTCCCCCAAAATATAGACCCACATGAGTGATAAAGTAAAGGGGAGAGAGAAAAAAGTTAAAATTAGAACTAAAAAATAATAATTGTAGGTTTGGCCAGGTAATGCAGTGGACAGAGCACCGGCCCTGGAGTCAGGAACGCCTGAGCCCAAATCTGGCCCCATACACCCAAAAATCACCCAGGTGTGTGACCCCATGCAAGCCACCCCAACCCCATTGCCCTGCAAAAACCAAAGAAAAAAACCTAAAATAAAATAAAATAGTAATAATAATAGTAGGGGCGGCCAGGTAGTGGACATAGCACTGGCCCTTGAGCCAGGAGCACCCAGGTCCAGATCTGGCCTCAGACACCCAACAATCACCCAGCTGTGTTGGCCCAGGAAGATCACCCAGCCCCATTTGCCCTGAACCCCCTCCCCCCAAAAATAATAATAATAAAAAATGTGCTTCAGTCTGTGTTCCAACACCACCAGCTCTGTCGCAGGTGGATCACCTTTATGATAAGTCCATCACAAAAGCTACTTCCATATTTTTCTACCTTTGCCATTGCTGATTGCAACTCCCTCCATTTGTACTTCTCCACTACAATGTACTATATTTTCTCTCTCCTTTCACTCTGTCTCTGCTGTAGAGTAGCTGAGTGGTACAGTAGACAGATCCCTGACCCAGGGACCAAGAGACCCCGAGCCCACATATCACCCCTTAGGCCCAGCATCCACCCAGCCCTATCATCCTGGACAGACCATTCAATCCCAGCCCCTTGCAAGAAGTAAAAAAAAAATGTGTTATATCTGACCACTCTCCCCCCATGGTTCATCCTCTCCTCCATCACTCACATCCCCCCTCCTTCTCCCATCCCCTTTCTCTCCTTCTTACTCCAGATGTCTATACCTCATATATATGCTGTTTCCTCTCCTAGCCACCTCTGGATGAGAGAGAGAAGATTCCCTCATTCCCCCTTGCCTTCCCCCCCTTCCATATCATTGCAATAGCTCATTGTAATAAAGAAAAATCTTATTATATGAAATATCTTAGCCTATTCCTCCTCTCCTTTTTCTTTCTCCCCATAAATTTCCCTTTTATTTATTGACTCCATTTTTATACTACATTATATCTTCACATTTAGATTTCTCCTGTGCTTCATCTATAAAAGTTCCTTCTACCTGCTCTATTGAATGAGAAGGTATATATGAGTATTATCAGTATCATTTTTCTATACAGGAATACATGTAGTTCATTATCATTTAGTCCCTCATATTTTCCCCTTCTCCTCCACTCTCTATGCTTTACCTGAGTCCTGTATTTGAAGATCAAACATTCTGTACAGCTCTGGCCATTCCAACAGGAACATTTTAAATTCACCTGGTTCATTGAAAATCCATCTTTTTTTCCCTGGAAGAAGATGTTCAGTTTTGCTGGGTAGTTGATTCTCGGTTGCATTCCGAAATTTTTTGCCTTATGGAATATTATATTCCAGGCCCTATGAGCTTTTAATGTAGTTGCTGCTAAGTACTGTGTGATCCTGACTATACCTCCACAATAGTTGAATTGTGTCCTTCTGGCTGCTTGTAATATTTTCTCTTTGAATTGAGAGGTCTGGAACTTGGCTATAATATTGCTGGGGTTTTTTTGGGGGGGGATCTCCTTCTTGGGGAGATTGGTGGATTCTCTCCATTTCTATTTTTCCCTCTGATTCTAGGATATCAGGGCAATTTTCCTGTAGTAAGTAATTGAAAATGATGTCAAGGCTATTTTCCTGGTCATGACTTTCAGGTATTCCAATAATTTTTAAATTATCTTTTCTAAATCTGTTTTCCATATCAGTTGTTTTTCGATGAGATGTTTCACATTTTCTTCTAATTTTTCATTCTTTTGGTTTCGAAGTATTGTGTCCTGATTTCTGGTAAAATCAGCAAGCTCCCTCAGTTCCATTCTTTGTCTGAAGGATTTGTTTTCCTTGGAGAGCTTTCTTATCACTTTTTCCATCTGGCCAATTCTGCTTTTTAAAGCATTCTTCTCCTCAATAACTTTTTGAACTATTTTATCCACTTTACCTATTCTGGTTTTTAACATGTTATTTTCATCAGCATTCTTTTGGACCTCCTTGACTAAGCTGATGACTTCTTTTTCATGTTTTTCCTGCATCTCTCTCATTTCTTTCCCCAGTTTTTCTTCTAATTCCCTCATTTGATTTTCCAAGTCTAGCATCAAGTATTATTGGGACATGCCCACAAGGATCTCAGTGTGTGAAGCTCTGTCTTTCCTCCTGGTCTGTGAATGACCACAAGCACACCCTCTGCTTCTGGGCTGAGCTGGGGTGGGGGTGAGGTCTGCTGTTCTGTGGGGGTCCTAGACTGCGATCAGGATCTGAATGTTGTCTGAACCTCAGAGTCCTGTTCCAGGGACAGAGGACAGAGCTGGGCAGTCTCTCTCCACTCCCCTCCCTAAGCTCAGCATTTATGCCCTGGGGGCTCCTGCATATGGGCTTCTGCTTCCAGTTCCTGGATCTGGGCTGCCATGGCCACTCTGCTCACTGTGTGCTCTTAGGACTGGGCTTCATGTGCTCACTCTGGCAGAAGTCCCCCACTGATCCTCCAAGTTGTGCATGGTGCTTCCTGGGGTGTAGATCAGGAAACTGCCCTTGCTGCTGTGAGCAGTGGCTCCCAGTGCCCTGGGGCTGCCTCCTGGAGGCTGAAGTTCCTTTGCTGTGGTGGGCTATCCCTCCAACCCCATGGAGAGGAGCCTTTCTGCTCTTTTCCAGGTTACCTTGGTTTGGAGAACTGTCTCACTGGGTCCCTCTGTGGATTCTGTCTCTTGAAAATTTAGTTCGAGTCCTTAGTTTATAAGTCTTAAGAGAGAGCACCTAAAAGATGATCCTCTCTTGTCACCATCTTGGCTCTGGCCCCATAATTTTTCTTAATATTTTATTTTTATGTGTATATATGTGTGTTTGGATAAAATGTATATCTAAATTTTCATCTGATGCAAAATACCTTTCTACTTAAAGGTAATAAACATAAGCCTGTAAAATATTTTCTTGGAAACGCATTTGTCCAACTCATATTATCACTAATACACTAATTTTCCATAAAGATGATTTTTTCTACTTCCATAGACATGATTTTTGCTACTTCATGTTATATCCCTGGGATGACTGTCCACCTAAACCTTAACTCATATGAGCAAACTGATACATTTTTCCTTAAAAATCAATTAGTAGAACCTATGCTTTAGCACAAACATTTACACTAATTTCTTAGCAAGAACATTGCTTTTAATTCAGCTGTGCTATGACATATGGGGTAACCCCAAACTCCTAGTCCTTATGATCCACTCTTGTTGCCTACCATCTCTCTCACAACATCCTGCTATAAATGGGAACTGGACTAGCAAAGACAAATATGACACATTTATCAGGTTACTATCTTTTCCCTCTTTTATATATGATACTGACAATGTTTTTGAATATTATTCCCTTAATTCTATCTTCCTATAAGCTCTATTGTTTAATGATTTGAGATAGTACAGTGATTTTTATGAAGGCACAAGCTTGAATGGATGTTACTATGCTTTCTTTACGTGGAGTGACAGAGAGCTCTGATATTAATTCAAAAGGATTTTACCTTATATGTTATTCCTTTATTGATTTTTTCATTTCATTGCAATTTCCATATATTTCCTTCATACAGCTTTAATATGATAGTTTGAATAGTTATTTATAATGCAACCCCATGATCTTACCACTCATATGACCTAGTTTTATGCTCTTTAAAATGTTTTTCCTCTGGTTTTATATATGAATCTTCAGCCAGGAAAACTATCACTGAATCCAACCACTTATACACTCATGGAAATTGTGTGGAATTTTACAGGACAGCCAATTAATTTGACCTTTCAATAATATTAATAGAAATAATATTAATTTTCAGCATATTCCAGCAATAGGTTTAATACTAGCTTTGTTTCTGTTCCCTGGCCATTAAAAGAAAATGTGTCTTTGTTAAGGGGAGAAGAGGTAAGTGTACATCTTTGACAGGGATGATCATAGGATTTTCAGACTAGCTGGTCTTTTTTATTCTTGATAGATAGATTGATTGAATGAACCCTGGACTTAGTATTATGTGGATGATGCAAGAACTGATTCACCATTTCTACATATCCAAAATTGAGGACATTACCTTTTCTCAGGAAAAAAGAATAAGTCTTAGGGTATTTGGCTTGAAGGTATCAGTATTTCTTCTGAGAATTAGTTTATAGCAGCAAGATAAAATGCCTGCATTGCCTGGAACCTTGGTGTGCTGGTAGACAAGCATGTGAAAGGAAGTAAATAAATATTTTTAATTAAAGAGTCTATATGTATTCAAAGGTTCTGAGTGAATATTTAAAAATTTTAAGTAACACTGCCCCTGCTAACATATCCCTTACTATAATCAGGGGAGATACAGCAGAACATATTTTTAATCCATTACTTCTATCACCTAATATTTATAGAATGCACAAATATGGATTGATGATTAAATTTTTTTGGCTATATAATAATACAGAATAGCTAGTTCAGTTTTTCAAAAATAACTACATCTAGGTCTAAAACAGGGTTCTTAGAATGACTATGGGTCTTGCCACAGAATTCTTAACAAAAACTATCTGATAAAAAGTCAACACAAAGTAGCCTCTGGTTTACACAGATCCTTTTTAGAAAATCAACATAGCTCTTTTATAGTCCACAGGGCACTTGCCTGAATGAAAAAAAATGCAACAACCCTATGATTTGAAATAAACTCTAGTGTTAAAGCAAACCATATGACTCTCAGATCCTTAGCCATCTTGACCCTTCTTTCTTTCCCCATTTTTTCCCTCTGACTCCTTACTAGAAGGTCTTCAATTACAGGGAGTTCCATGTTCTCTACTAGAAATGAAGTCAAAAACTAATGCTTTGGATAAATCATTATTCCTTGCTTCCTTTGGGAGAGTGTTTTTCCCTAATCTCTCTCTCTCTCTCTCTCTCTCTCTCTCTCTCTCTCTCTCTCTCTCTCTCTCCTATCATAATATACAATTCCTTCTTTTTTGGCACTAACACAATAGAGTTTCTACTACATCTATGACTTTTTGTGACTAACTTTCTTTAAACTTCATTCTGGATTTGTGTTTTTATTTATCTGAATAGATTTAACCCTAGGAAAACAATAAAGATATCAAATCATTACATAGTTGGGGTAGGAGGTTGCAAGCTAACATTCTCTAAATAATTCCCTAACAGTTGTATACTGCCTTAGGTTTATTAAAAGGTTCCATGATCTCATGTGAGGTTTCTTTTAACCCTCTCAGTAGGTAAGCAGTTTAGGAGACATTATCAGCATTCTGAAGGGAGGGAGATGTGGCACAGAATGTTAGATTGCATGATATTATTTTATTAACAAGAATTTCAGGCTAATATTGAAAGAAGGGGAGGAGTACTAGAAATCTGAAATTTTAATATTGTCCAGTAATATTAACTCGCAAAGGAATTTAATTTTCACATTGATTCTGATGTCATTTCAATGTATGAATAACAAAATATAGGTCACCTAAGAGGAATTGTCTATCTAATCTGGTTAAAAAACAAAAAGGAGAGTGATATGTTAAGATACTGAGGGCATTTCAGCTTCCCATTTTATTTAATCTGAATTCCTCATATCTCCTCTCAGTTATGATGCTATTTGATCCACAGATAGATCTAAGGAGAAGAACTATAAAATATATCCATACTATATATCTCTGGGTTTTCTTATCCCTAATCCCTTTTTCATAGATGTGTCTGGTCAGAGAGCAAGGATACATCTCCCTCTCATGATTCTAGAGGTATTCTCAGGAGATTGTAGGAATTTTTTTCTAATGTCATCAGTGCAAGATTCAATTCCAGTGTGTTCTCCCTAGTGTTAATACCAGCAATTAATATTCTTATTTCATTTATCATGTTAATATAATTTACATTTTTAAAAGAGGCATTTGTTGAGTAGCTATAACAAGAACCAAAGTAAGAAATACTCTTCCTCCCACCAACATGCAGACTAAAATGCATCCATATAGAATTTTGGTACATGAAGACATTGGGGTCAAACTTATTTTGGCTACAATAAATATTTGCCCCACCAATTTCACTTCCTGATTTTACATAAACAAACAAATTAATTGCTGTTGCTCCTTCTAGCTTCCCTTCAGCCTAGACTGGGCAGGATAGGTTTCTCAGTATTTCACTCTTCAGTCTTTTATTGTCAAAATATTTTCCCTCAGAAGAGACCCTATTGCTCCCATTTTCATCAACTAGGAGAAAACAAGCAAATAGTGAGGCAAAGAATATGAGGTCCATATCTATAACTGGATTGAAGAGGCAGGAGGCCATTCCTCAAGCAGAAGCTTATATATTGTCTCGTTCTCTCTCTCTCTCTCTCTCTCTCTCTCTCTCTCTCTCGAATTGCAACTTGGAAAGATGAAGGAAGCAAAGAACAAGACCTAATTTTGTCAAGTTGGTACATTTTAAATTTAATTCATTATAGCTAAGGAGCCAATCAACAATCTATCTCGTCATCACAAGTACAGCAGGCCAGAATGTGTTATAAAATGTCTAGACATGCTTCAAATCAGGGAGCTGGGGTCTTCCATCATAGTCAACATATACTTATGAGAGTCAGGCTACTACACCTATTACATATACGATAGTTTCAGGTACAGAATACTGCTAATGCTTTGAAGGTAGAACTCCATTAGCCATGCCACCATTAAAATTAGATTAAATATGACTAGCAAAGAAGATCTATTAACAGATGCATAGAGAGGTTTGCATTATTCAGATGCTACTTAAAAGTGGTTATATTGATTTCTGGCCAAGATGACGGTGAGAAGACAGGCACAGTGCTAATCTCCTAATCTTCCCTTATAAATAATATAGAAACAAACCTGGTAACAGAAATCCGATTAACAAAACCCAGAAAGAAAAGTCAGGAGAAGGACATCCACCTCAGGATTTGTCTTCAGAGATCCTGCGTAAGTCTGGGCGCAGAGGGCAGACTCTGACTGGAAGATGGGACTGGTAAAAGTTTGCGAGCCTGGAAAAGCCATGGATTAGACTGATTAGCAGCAGGGCTGGAGCCCGGAAGCCTGAGGTCACTAGAACCCAACTGGCTTTATCAATGGTGGGGATAGTTTCTGGTCGACCTTGGGGGCTTAGGTCAACTAAGGAGCAGAGGCAAAGGTGGTGGGGCTGACCCTCTGGAGCTTGCCAGCAGGGCTAGAAGGAGAATTCCTGAGCAGGAAATTTGTTGAGACATCCTTGAGCCCCTCTAGCCAGGAGGAACTCAGAGCCCATACCTTCATTTCAGCCAAAGTCAGTCCAGCTGATCCCCAGGGTATAGCCCAATACTGATCAAAGCCAAAACTATTTAACAGCATCTACCACTCCCTCTGGGCCAAGGGAGAGGGCCTCTATCAAGGTCACAGACACTCCAGAGAAAGCAAACAACACTACCTACTGGCTGGCTGGATATATTACACTCATTGAGCAAATCCTCTAGGCATCCTGACACCAACCCCTGTGAACCAGGCCTTCCTCAACTCAAGGTTTTAGAATTATGAAAAAAGGTTATTGCAAAGGAGGGTCTATAGAAAAATTCTTGGAAGGAAAAGACACTAACACAGACCCAGAAACTCTGAGGAGAATATGAAGTGCTCTCTAGCACAGAAATACTTCCTTGAAGAAAAAAGGAAGAAGTTTAAAAATCAATTGGAAAATTTGGAGAGAAAATTAACACCTTGAAACAAGAAAACAAATCAATGGAAAATACAATTGGACAAATGCAAAAAGAAAAGTAATTCTCTCAAAACCTCAGTTGGTCAAATGGAAAACTCTTTCAAAAATAGAATTGACCAATTGGAAAAGGAGTTGCAAAAGGCAAATGAAGAAAATTCTTCTCTAAAAAAAAAGAATGGAATCTGTGGAAACTAATGAGATCATGAGACAGCAAGAGTCAGTTAAACAAAATTAAAAAAATAGAAGAAAATGTAAAATACTTCATCAGCAAAACCACTGACCTTGAGAATAGATCAAGAATGGACAAGCTGAGAATTATAGGCCTTCCTGAAAACATTGAAGAGAAGAAAAGCCTAGACTTAATATTACAGGATTTAGTGATGGAAAATTGCACTGATATCATAGAACCAGAGTGGAAAATCATTAGTGAAAGAATACATCACTCTCCTAAAATGAAAACATGAAGGAATGTTGTAGCCAAATTCCAGACCTATCAGATAAAAGAGAAAATACTGTAAGCAGCCAGAAAGAAAGAATTTAGATACCAAGGAGCCACAGTAAGTATTATGTAGTACCTGTCTGCATCAACATTAAGGTATTGAAGGACATGGAATGAGATATTCTGAAAAGCAAGGGAGTTTGCAATGCAGCCAAGAATCTACTATCTGGCAAAGCTGAGTCTTTCAGAGGAAACGATACACATTTAATGAAATGGAAGACTTCCACAAATTCCTGATGAAAAAACCAGTACTAAATAGAAAATTTGGACAGGAGGTTCAAGAGACACATAAAAAGGTAAAAAAGGGGGTGGGAGTGGCTAGGTTGCACAGTGGATAGAGCACTGACCCTGGAGTCAGGAGTACCTGAGTTCAAATATGGCCTCAGACACAATTACTTAGCTGTGTGAAGTTGGGCAAGCAATTTAATCCCATTGCTTTGCAAAAACCTAAAATAAATAAACAAACAAATGAACAAATAAATGATTAAGTGATTAAATAGCTAAATAAATAGAAATGGGGGAAATGGGGGGGGTAAAGGAAAAAAAAAACTACTATCCAATAAGATGAAACTAGCTTTATCCCAGCATGCGAAAATATTCTCATAACACTGAAGAATTGTAACTCTATCATAGAGAATATACATAGCCAGAAGTGATGGATACTCATGACTTAGCCATGAGACTGCTACCTAATGGGATGAAACTGGCTATATCCCTAATTGGGAGAAAGACTCTAATAACTCTCAAGAACTGTAACTCTGTTAGAGAGAGTATATTTAGCCAGAAATTACGGTTACTCGGGATTTTCTATGACTTAGAATGATTTAAGAAGATTTCCTCCTTAAAAAGGGGGACAGGAAGGAGATGGGAGGAGGGAGGGGATTAAATGGGGTAAATCTCATTACATTAATAGGTACACAAAACCTATTGTAATAGAGAGGGAGTAGGGAGGAAATGAGAAATACCAGAATCTTCCTCTCATCAGACTTGGCTTAAAGGTAATTCAAACCATATAGACTCAGTTAACTTAAAAAAAATCTTACCATTCAAGTTCTAAAAGGGGAAAAGGGGGGGGGGGCATGAAGAGAGGGAGGGGGAGAAAGAAGGGAACTGGGAACCAAGATGGCAACTGGAGAAGATCCTCTCTTAGGGTCTCTCTCTCAAAACTTATGAAATAAGGACTCTAACTAAATTTTCAGGAGATAACCCACAGAAAGTTCCAGTGAGGCAATTCTCCAGAACAAGGCAACCAGGAAAATAGTGGAAAGGCTCCGCTCCATGGGGTTAGAAGGGCGGCAGCCAGAGTGAAAGAACTTCAGTCTCCCTGAAGCAGCCCCAGGGAGCCTGGGAGCCACAGCTTACAGCAGCAGAGGCTGTTTCCTGATCTACACCCTGGAGAACACTGGGAACAACTTAGAAGATCAGCTGGGGCCCTGTGCCAGAGCAAGGACATGAAGCACAGCTCTCAGGGCACTCAGTGAGCAGCCTTGGCTGCTGTAGCCCAGACTCAGGAAACAGAAGCAGGCAGAGCCAGTAAGCAGAAGCCCCAGGCAGCTGAGCCTTGAATGCTCAGCCTACCAAAGCTAGGGGAGTGGAGGGAGACTTCTGAGGTCTGTCCTCTGTATCTGCAACAAGACTCTGTGCTCTGACCACATTCAGATTCTGATCACAGTCTAGGACCCCTATAGAACATCAGGGCCCCTCCCCACCTCAGTTCCATGGCAGAAGGGGGCATTTGCGGTCATTCACAGACCAATAAGAAAGACAGAGCTTTACACACTGAGATCCTTGGGGGGGGGTGTCCCAGTAATACTCAAAAGTTCAGGAAGCATCCCAAGACTAGGCAAAGAGTGGGGAAATGAATAAACAGAGAAAAAAGAGGAACACCATTGAGAAATACTTTGTCTATGATCCCAAGAAGGATCAAAATACACAATCTGAAGATAAGAAAGTACAAGCTCCTGCATCTAAAGACTGCAAGAAAAACAGAAATTGGGCTCAGGCTATGACAGAGCTCAAAAAAGATTTTGAAAAATCAAGTAAGGGAGATGGAGGAAAAATTGGGAAAAAATTGAGAAAGATGTAGGAAAACTATGAAAAAGTAGTAATCAGCTTAGGCAAAGAGATCCAAAAAAATGCTAAGGCAAATAGCATGTTAAAAACCACCATAGGTCAAATGGATAAAACAGTTCAAAAAGTTATTGAGGAGAAGAATGCTTTAAAAAGCAAAACTGACCAGATGGAAAGAGAAATAAGAAAGCTCTCTGAGGAAAACAAATCCTTCAGATGTATAATGGAACTAAGGGAAGCTGCTGACTTGAAGAGAAATCAAGACAAAATACATGAAAACCAAAAGAATGAAAAATTAGAAGAAAATGTGAAACATCGCATTGAAAAAAAAACTGATCTGCATAAAAGATTCAGGAAAGATACCTGAATGTCATGATCAGGAAAAGAGCCTTTGACCTCATTTTTAAAGAATTCCTACAGGAAAATTGCCTAGATATCCTAGAAGCAGAGGGCAAAATAGAAATTGAGAGCATCAACTGATTTCCCCCAGAAAGAGATCCAAAAAAAAAAAAATCAACCCCCAGGAATATTATTCCCAAGTTCCAGAACTCCCAAGTCAAAGAGAAAATATTACGAGCAGCCAGAAGGACACAATTCAAATGTTGTGGAGCTACAGTCAGGATCACAAAGGACTTAACAGCAACTACATTAAAGGCTCGTATGCCTTGGAATATAATATTCCAGAAGGCAAAAAAGCTCAGAATGCAACCGAAAATCAACTACCCAGTAAAACTGAACATCCTCTTGCAGGAAAAAAAAAGATGTACTTTTAATGAACCAGGGGAATTTCAAATGTTCCTGTTAAAATGGCCAGAGCTGAACAGAAGGTTTGATCTTCAAATACAGGATTCAGGTGAAGCATAGAGAGTGGAGAAGAGTAAAATATGATGGATATAATGATGATGAGCTACATGTATTCCTGCATAGAAAAATGATATTGAAAATACTCATGAGAAACTTCTCATTTAATAGAGCAGGTAGAAAGAGCTTTTATACATGAAGTTCAAGAGAGATCTGAATTTGAAGATGTAATATATTGTAAAAATGGAGTCAATAGCTAAGAGGGAAATGTAATGGGAGTAAGAGAAAGGAGAGGTGGAATAGGCTAAAATATTTCATATAATAAAATTTTCTTTTTTTATTACAATGAGCAATTGCAATTATATGGAAGGGGGGAAGGCATAGAGGAATGAGGGAACCTTTGCTCTCATCAGAGGTGGTTAGGAGAGGAAGCAGCATATTTACTAAATAGGGTATAGACATCTAGAGTAAGAAGGAGAGAAGAGGGGCAGAGGGAAGGGGGGATGTGAGTGATGGTGGGTGGACTATTGGTCCAGAGTGATCAGATAGAACACATTTTCTTTTTTACTTCTTGAAAGGGGCTGGGATTGTATAGCCTGTCTGGGACTACAGGGCCAGGTGGTTTCTAGGCTTGGGACCTCTTGGCCCCAGGGACAGTGATCTATCTGCTGCATCACTCAGTTACCCTACAGCATATTTAAGAAGAGGGAAAGAGTGAAAGAGAGAAAATATAATACATGGTAGTAGGAAAGTACAAATGGAGGGAGTTGTGATTAGCAATTAGCAATGGCAATGGTAGAAAAATTTGGAAGTAGCTTTTCTCATGGACTTATCATAAAGAATGTGATTCACCTGCAACAGAGCTGGATGTGTTAGAACACAGACTGAAGCACATTTCATTATTATTATTATTATTATTATTATTATTATTATTGTTGTTGTTGTTATTTGGGGGGATGCAGAGTAAATGGTGTTGGGTGGTTTGCCAGGGGCCACACAGCTGGGTGATTTTTGGGTGTCTGAGGCCAGGTTTGGACCCGTATGCTCCTGGCTCCAGGGCTGGTGCTCTGTCCACTGCACCACCTGGCTGATCCTACAATTATTATTATTTTTATTTAATTATTTTTGGGGGGGTTTTCAGGGAAATGGAGTTGGGGTTGCTTGCCCAGGGTCACACAGCAGGGTGATTGTTGGGGCCAGATTTGGGCTCAGGTGCTCCTGCTCCAGGGCCTGTGCTCCATCTACTGTTTTACTGATACTTGTTACTTATCTCTCAGTTATTAAATTCTATATTATCAACAATCTCATGACCTTGGATAAGACACAAACTCCATTTTTGCTACTTACCATATCCCTGTGTAAACATTAGGTGTCACCTTGGAGAGCAAAGAAAAGAATTCTTTCAAACCAATCAAACAACTTGAATTTGCCTTCACCTCACTTTTATCTCCCCTATTTTTCCCTATATAATGGTTTACAAACTTAGTAGAAAAAATACCATGGACAACTAGAAATGTGCCCTAAAATAATATACTAGATGAAGAAGAAGGAAAAAGTCCTAGGATTCCAAGTTTCTTTTTGAAGATATGAAGAATAATTATTAGAAAGGGAAAATCAATATTAACTTGTTCAATTCCAGGTGTCATCTAAAGTCACCAAGCCAAAAAAGGAGAGATACATAATTACTCTATATGAATACTACTACCACAGTGCCTGCACAGTCTGCTCACTGTATATGATTGAAAACATGAAACATCTGAAATTATCTTAAGACCTAAACATACACATATACACATCACTTTTTTTGAAAGGTTAAAAAGGAAACAGAGGTTTTAGATTTTTATTTCCATAAAAATATTATAAAAGGGATATATAAGAGAAACTGGGGCCATGCTTCCTTTGTCATCTGGATGCATGATTGATGGGAAAAAAATCCACTACATATTTGAATCAATTATTAGCCACAAAGAATCAAACTATTCTGAAATATCATTTGTTCTCTCATGACCATCTTCCTCGAACCTACTCTAACTTGTCCTATCCTAATACTGCTACTCCCTTCCACTATGCCTTCTGAACCTCCTATTCTACAGTGACTAAATTTCCCTCAATCCTGGCTATCTCTCTCTCAGATTCCTTATATCTACTAACCCTCACTGAGACATGGTTCACTCTTGATGACACAGTACATCTATCAATATCTCTTCTCATACCCATTGCCCTTTCTTCCATAGATCCTCTTCACATCTTCCTTGATTCTCCTTCATTCCCCACCCTGCCACACATACATAAACACACAAACACACTCACATAGTACTGGGGGGTTAATTGGAGTCATTTTTATTTTTCTATTACATCTGGCTCTTTCTTTACCAAAATGAAGCATTCTCTCCCCATTTCAAATAAATTTAATTGATGTTTTTCCCTAATTCAATTCATAATGATTGTTCTATATTTCATAAAGGTCATTCTTTCTTCTTTCATAAGAAATTCAGTGTGTGGCTCACCATATTTTCTTATTCCCTGTCTCTTTATTATGGAAGCTAACAGCCAAATTTTTCAGTTTCCTTAAATTCCATTATTTACTTATTCAGTCTAATTTTGTCAACATTGGTATAATCACAAACTGGATCTTACCTACCTTTTTCTCTCTTCCTAATCATTAACTCTGACATTTCTCTGTTAGTACAGCTTCTTATCATTTCATCTCCCCTAATTTCTTATCACTACTTGACCATTTTTGTTAATGAGTACAATCCCTCCATCCCTCAATATTTTCTCAGATTATTGCCATTTATCTGATTTCAATTTCTGTGATTTCTAATCTCAATTGTTAAATAATTATCTACTTTTTTTTCTTAAATCCTTTTTGTTTTTCATTTCTAACCCTCAATCAGGATTATGTCCACTATCTGTCTCTGTTTCTATTCACATAATGCTGAAAACAGCTGGAGAAAATCACATAGTTAGGCTGATTAGTAAATTGATGTTATTCAACTTCACCCACGACCCCACTTTAACAAGGTAATCATATATTTTTCTAATTCTTTTCCTGCTTTATTACCCAGAGAAGCTATTTTAAACTTTCACTTTACTCCTCAAAACTAATACATTTTCACTTCTCTCCCTTGGCAGAAAACCTTGCCCCTTTAACTTAGAAAATTGAAATCATTTAATATTGTCTTCCTCACTTTCCCTTTACCTTATCTCAGACTCCATGATATCATCCACTATTCTTGTATTATGCTTAGTAGAAATGAGAGGTATTGGACACATGATGGTAGAGAAAAGGAAGGGACTCACCTGAGCTCTTCTAAATTTCACTCCAAACAATTTTAAATGAAAACTCAAAATGAATTCTGGAGAAGCAAAACCCACAGAAGGATGAGGAGAAACAATTTTAAAGCCCAAGATAAATTAGAAATTTGGAAAGAAAAGTTTGTACTACCTGGGTGGGAATACAGTCCAATCACGCTGCATCAGCACAGGTCCCACTCCAGAAAACTAGCAGCAGGTCTTGGGAGAGACAAACTTTATAGTGCAACAGCAACTGTGATAGATCTCAGTTCAGTTGGTAAAGATCTCAGTCCAGGTGGGGAACTGTTCTAAAGTATATTAAAGGGGTTCTTTTGCTAGCACTGGGTGGCAGGAATCAGCTTCATAGCCCAACCTCAGATCAAAATTGTAGCCATGGATTTCAGTCCTATGCAAACCAGAATTTGTAGCCACAGAAAAACAGGGACCCGGGTCACAATTCTGGGGTGGAAAAGAAAGAGTGATTACTCCTGAACCAGAAGAGTATTAAATATGCTTCTCCTTAAACAATATCTCCTTGGAACAACTGAAAACTTAAAGATGCCCAGAACTGGATCTGAAATCAACTGTATAAGTAAACTGATACTTGAGATAGGGCCCCCATCACTCTTTTTTAGGATTTTGCAGTGCAAATGGGGTTAAGTAGCTTGCCAAGGCCACAAGGCTAGGTAGCTATTAAGTGTCTGAGGCTGGATTTGAACTCCTGACTCCAGGGCTGGTGCTCTATCCACTCCTCCACCTAGTCGACCTAACTGAAGCACCTAGCTGCTCCCCCATCACTCTTAAAGAAGAGACTAACTTTATCATAAAGTTAAAAGTCAAGAAATAGGTTTGAAAATGAGCAAATGACAAATAAGACTTTAGAAATTTACCTTGGTGACAAGGGAGAATAAAAGAAAAACTCAGAAAAAGACAACAAAGCCCAAACTGCAAAATTCTAAACCTTAAAGAAAAAAATGGAATTGCTCTGAGGATTAAAAAGAATTCCTAGAATAGCTTCAAAGAGATTTTAAAAATAAACTAAGAGATGACAAGGAAAATTACAAAAATAAATAGAAGTGGTGCATGAAAATCGTGAAAAGGAGTCAACACCAAACACTGTTTTGCAGAGCTTGAAGAATAGTAATAAAATTCATCTGGAGGAAAAAAGATATAGAATATCAAGGTAATAAATGAAAAAATATACAAAGGAAGTTGGCCTAACCATACCAGATCTAAAACTGTACTATAAAAACATTTATCAAAACTGTCTGGTACTGTCTAAGAAATAGAGAGGTGGACAAAAGCAGTAAATGACTATAGTAAAGGACTCCTATCTCTGGGATAAGAGCTCACTATTTGATGAAAAGTAATAGAAAAACTGGGAAACAGTATGACAAAAACTAGGCACAGACCAAAATCTCATAGTCTATAGCAAGATAATGTTGAAATGGGTATAAAGATTTAGACATAAAGAATGATTTTATAAGCAAATTAGGAGAAAAAGGAATAATTTATCTGTCAGATCTGTGAAACAGAGAGAAGTTCATGACCAAACAAGAAATTGTGAACTTTATGAATTGCAAAATAGATAGTTTGATATTAAAATAGAAAGGTTTCACATAAACAAAACCAATGAACCAAGATTAGAAGGAATATAGGAAGTTAGGAAAAAATTTCACAGCTACTGTTTCTGATAAAGAATTCATTTCTAACATATGCATAGATTAGTCAAGTGTGTTAGAATACAAGTCTTTCATCAGTTGATAAATAGTCAAAAGACATAAAGACAGTTTTCAGATGAAGAAATTAAAGCTATCTATAGTCATATGAAGAAGTACTCCAAATCCTTCTTGATTAGAGAAATGAAAATTTAAATATCTCAGAGGTATCAGCTCAGATCTATCAGACTGGTTAAAGTAACAACAAAGAAAATTCACCTATGTTCGAGAGAATGTGGGAAAACTAGAATACTAATGCACTGTTGGTGGAGTTGTGAACTGATCCAACCATTCTGGAGTGCTATTTAGAATTATACCCAAAGAGCACTAAAACTCTTTATACCATTTGATTGAACATTATCACAAATAGGTCTGTTTCTCATAGAGATCATATGCAAAAATATTTATAGAAATTGTTTTTGTAGTATCCAAGAATTAGAAATTGAAGGAATGTCCATGAATTAGGGAATTCCTGAGTGAAATGAAAAGAACCAGGAGAACACTATGCACATTAACAGAAACATTTTGAAATAGTTAACTATGATGGCTGTAAGACAGTTCGGTGATCAAGGACAATACTGAGAGAACAGCTATGGAAAATGCTATCAACACCCAGAGGATGCAAAACAAAGCAAAACAAAAGGATGGTGTCTGAATGTACAGCAAAGCATATTATTTTTAGTTTTTGAAAATTTCTTTTATGGGGGCAGCTAGGTGGTGCAGTGAGTAGAGAGCATTGGCCCTGGAATCAGGACTACCTGAGTACAAATCTGGCCTCAGACACTTAATAATTACCTAGCTTTGTGGCCTTGGGAAAGTCACCTAACCCCATTTGCCTTTACAAAAACCTAAAAAAAAATTCTTTTATGGTTATTCTTTTTATCATGATTTTCCCCTTTGTTCTAATTCCTCTTTCATAGTAGGACTAATATGGAAATATGTTAAACAAGGTTGTGCCTGTACAATCTATATGCGACTATTCACTGGGATGGGGAGAAAAGAAAGAAGGGAGTTTGCAAAGTAGCTTGCAGAAGGATGAATTTAGAAAACTCCTTTGCATGTAATTGAAAACATAAATACACTTTTAAAAAAGAGTCAATAACTTGTTAAAGGAGACAGAAAAATACTGAAGTAACTAGCATCTTAAAAAGAGAATATAACAAATGGTAAAAAGGAGGGGAAGAGGCAAAAATCTTCTGAAAAGAAGGCCTTAAAAAGCAGAATTTGTCGGATATATTTTTACACCTATTTTTACACATAAAATATTAGGGGGGAAAATCTTTAAGAAGTAGAATTAGCCTAATTGAAAAAGAAGTAAAAATGTTTACTGAAGTAAAAAAATTCCCTAAAAATTAAAATTGAATCCCTAGAAGAAAATGACTTTATGGAACATCAAGAAATTATCAGATAAAATAAGAAGGATGAATAAATTGACGAAAATGTAAACTAATTCATTGAGAAAGCAGGTGACATGAACATAGATTCGAGAAAGATAATTTAAGAATTCTTAGACTCCCTGAAAGCCAGGAACAAAAAAAAGGAGAAGATCCTAGATATATTTCAAGAAATCACCAGGGATAACTGCTCTGATCTTCCAAAGTCAGGAGACAAATAGAAATAGAAAGAAATCTCCAATCATCTCCAAAAGAGATGTCAACATAAATACTACCAAGGAATATTATAATCAAATTCCAGGGTGGCAGGGCAAGAAGAAAATATTGCAAGCACCCTGACAGAAACAATTTAAATGTCATAG
Source organism: Macrotis lagotis (assembly GCF_037893015.1). Taxonomy (NCBI): domain Eukaryota; kingdom Metazoa; phylum Chordata; class Mammalia; order Peramelemorphia; family Peramelidae; genus Macrotis; species Macrotis lagotis. The sequence continues at coordinate 106,953,827 of NC_133658.1, read as the reverse complement.
AACTTCAGTCAACCAAACACAAGATTTAACATTTTTCTATATTGAAGGATCAGAGAGACTAGACTATGATATTTTAGAGGGCAAAAGAAGTAGGATTGTAGGGGCAGCTAGGTGGCGTAGTGGATAAAGCACCGGCCCTGGAGTCAGGAGTACCTGGGTTCAAATCCAGTCTCAGACACTTAATAATTACCTACCTGTGTGGCCTTGGGCAAGCCACTTAACCCCATTTGCCTTGCAAAAACTAAAAAAAAAAAAAGAAGAAGAAGTAGGATTGTAACTAAGAAATCACCTATTTGGTAAAAGTGAATGTAATTCTTAATTGGAATATTTATTGAAAGAAAGGGTTTTCAAGCATTATTGATATTAAGCCTAGAGCCAAATAGAAAATTTTACTATCAATTGTAAAATCCAAGGGAATCAGATAAAGAGAGAATTTTTTCTATTAAAAAACCCATTTCTCAAATATATAGAGAACTGAGTCAAATTTTATAAACAAGAGGCATTTGCCCATTTTTAAAGTAACAGAAGAGTTAAACAAGAACTTTTCATTTAAAGTAAATAAAACTATTCATAGTAATGGAAAATTTTCTAAATCATTATTGTTTATAGAAATGTGATACCACCTTACACCAATCAAATTAACTCATATGTCAGAAAAGGAAAAAGACAAATAATGGAGGGATGTAGGAAAAATGAGACACTAATGAACTCTTGTTAGAGTTAGAAATTTATTCAATTGTTTTGCAGAACATCTAGCCACCAGTTTCAAAGCACTATAAAACTATGCATATCCTTTGACTGGGAAATACCTCTACTATGTCTGTATCCAAAAGAAATTTGTAAAAATGAAAATATTTATAGCAATTCTTCTGTACTGACAAAAAACTATAAATTGAGGGAATGCTCCATCAATTGTAGAAAGATTCAAATAGTTGTACCCTATGATTGTGATGGAATATTATTTGACTATAAAAATGACTAGAAGGATGCTCTCAGAAAAACATGGAAAGACACATATAATGATGCAAAGTGAAATGAGCAGAGTGAAGAGAACACTGTTCACAGTAATTGGCCAACTAGAAAAAATATACAAAGGTTAGGTGAAGAAAATAAATACTTAAATATTAGAATGAGACAGTTGGAAACTAATTACTCTAAAATGCATTGAGAACCCATCAAAGAAAACAAAAAGACTAAAAAAAAATAGAGGAAAATATGTTGTAGCTATTAGGAAAAATGACCAACCTGGACAATAGATCAAGGATGATTTGATTTTGAATTAATTGTCTGCTTGAAAGTGATTATTTAAAAACAAAAAGCCTGGACAATATCTTAGAGGAAATTATTAGGAAAAACAATCTCAATATCTTAGAAAAAGATGGCAAAATAGTGCCTAAAGGAAAACAACAGTCACCTACAGAAAGAGATTCCAAAATGAAAACTCTAAGAATATTGTAGACAAATTTCAGAATTATAAGCTAAAGGAGAATATACTACAAACCATCAAAAATAAACACTTCATACACTAAGGAGCTGCACTCAGGATTATGAAGAAATTTTTAGTTTCAACATTAAAAGATCTGAAAGGCTAAATTTTGGTATGCTATTTTTATTGTAATAAAAGTTCTGGTAAAAGAACTTATATTACAATCAAAATTCTACTACCATGCAAAATTCTGCAAATTCTTTCGGGGGATAAGATAGTCATTCAACAAAATAGAAGATTTTTAAATTTTCCTAATGGAACGAACAGAGCTGAACAGAAAATTTCATCTTCAAATATAAATCTCAATATACGCACAAAAAGGCAAAAAGATAAACAGTGAAAATCATATAAATCAATAAGACTAAACTGTTTACATCTCTATATAGAAAGATAATACTTTTAATTCTTGTGAGTTATACTTCTACAAAAGATGTTGAAAAAATCAATCATACAAAGACTATAATAATAAAATTTGTTGTCAACCTATGCATAAGTCTTGAGAATTGTTTTTCTTTCAGTTAGGGCAGATATACTTATATACTCTGGATACAAGTTGAAAAAGGAAAGATAAGTTTCTAAACTCAACTGAGTGTGAGTGAGTTTGTGTCTGTGTCTGTGTGTGTGTGTGTGTGTGTGTGTGTGTGTGTGTTTGTGTATGATGAGAGTAAGATTCAGGTGGTTCTCATGCCTTCTCTTCTTCCCCTCTATTGCAAAGGGCCCATTGCACCTATTCATTCTCCTCAATCTTCCAGTCCATTTACTATCCACCATTTTTAAGTAGATATTATTTTTAAATCATTCTATTGGAGTCATGGGCATGTCATGAGTTTCCATTAATTCTGGCTAATCATATTTTCTCTTATAGAGTTACAATTCTCAAGAGACATGAGAATCTTTCTTCCAGATAGGAATATAGTCAGTTTCATCTGATTAGATAACAGGTTTTTTTTTTTCTTTTCTCCTTTTTACCTTTCCATGTATCTCTTGAGTCTCCTGTTTGAAGTCCAAATTTTCTATTTAACTCTGGTCTTTTCATCAGTAAAAGTTGGAAGTCTCCTATTTCATTAAATGTCCATCCTTTCCCCTGGAAGAGAAGGCTAAGTTTTGACAGATAGTGAATTCTTGGCTACATTCCAAATTCCCTTGCTTTTCATAATATCATATTCCAGGCCATTTGATCCCTTAAAGATGATGCATCCAGGTCCTGTGTAATCCTTACTCTGTACTTAAATTAGTTCTTTCTGGTTGCTTGCTGCATTTTTTCTTTTATCTGATAGTTCTGGAATTTGGTCACAATATTCCTTGGTGTTTTCATTTTGGGATCCCTATCCAGGGTGTGGGGGGGGAGTCAATGTATTCTTTCAATAACTATTTTGCCTTCTGATTCCATGATGTCAGATCAATTTTCCATCAATTACTCATGTAATAGTAAGTCCAGACTTTTTTTTCTCTTTAATGTTTTAAGGAAGCCCATTAATGCTTAAATTGTCTCTCCTGGATTTATTCTCCAGGTCAATTGCTTTGTTGATGAGATATTTTACGTTTTCTTTTTTTTAATTTTTTGTAGATTATTTGGAGATTTGGAGAATACAGAATTTTATGATCTCATAAAGTCATCCATTTCCACAGATTCCAATCTTTTTTTTATTAAAAGTATTTTTGAGGGGTGGAGCCAAGATGATGATAGGAGAAGCAACTCTCTTAGGTGCTTTCTCTATAATATTTCAAAAATCATAAAATTCTTACATTAACTAATTTTTCGAGAGACAGAACCCACAGAAAGATCTAGTAATGCTGTTCTCCAGACAAAGGTAACCTGGAAAATAGTGGAAAGGTTCTGCTCCATGGGGTTAGAAGGGTGGCCCACCAGGGTGAAGGAAATTCAGCCTCCAGGTCGCAGTCCCAGGGTTCCTGGGAGCTGCAGTTCTTGGCAGTGGGAGCAGTTTCCTGACCTACATCACAGGTAGCACTATGAACAACTTGCAAGATAAGTGGGGGGATCTCTGCCAGAGTGAGCATGTGAAATCCAGCCATCAGGGAACTCAATGAGTGGCAGTGGCCCCAGCAGCTCAGATCCAGGAAAAGGAAGCAGGAGGAGCCAATAAATAGGAGCCCCTAGGCAACTGAAACTTGAGTGCTCAGTATACCAAAGGTAGGGGAGTGGAGAGAGATTTCTGAGGTCTGTGCTCTGTATCTGGAACAGGACTCTGGGACTCTGGCCACATTCAAATCCTGCAGTCTAGGCCCTCCCCATTGTACTGCAGCAACCCCACCTCAGCCCCGTGGTAAAGGGGTACACTTATGTTCATTCAAAGATCAGGAGGGAAGACGGAGCTTCATACACTGAGATCCTTGTGGAGTGGAGTGTCCAAATAGTACTCAAAAGCTCAGGAAGCATCCCAAAACCAGGCACAGGCTGGGGAAATGAGTAAACAGGTAAAAAAGCGGAACACCACTGAGAAATACATTGTCTGTCATCCCAAGAAGGATTATAATACTCAATCTAAAGATGAGGAAGTACAAGTTACTGCATCTAAAGAGTCCAAGAAAAAGAGGAATTGGGCTCAGGCTATGACAGAGCCCAAAAGATTTTTAAAATGAAGTAAGGGAGATAGAAGAAAAATTGGGAAAAGAAATGAGAGAGATACAGGAAAAACATGAAGAAGAAGTCAGCAGCTTAGTCAAGGAGATTGAAAAAAAATCCTGAAGAAAATATGGTAAAAACCAGCATACATCAAATGGATAAAAAAGTTCAAAAAACTTATTGAGAAGATTGCTTTAAAAAAGCAGAATTGGCCAGATGGAAAAAGAGATAAAAAACTCTGAGGAAAACAAATCCTTCAGATGTATAATGGAACTAAGAGAAGATGTTGACTTCAAGAGAAATCAAGATGCAATACTTCAACACCAAAAGAATGAAAAAAATTAGAAGAAAATGTGAAACATGTCATTGAAGAAAAACAACTGATCTGGAAAACAGATTCAAGAAAGATAATTTAAAAATTATTGGGATTCTTGAAAGTCATGATCAAGAAAAGAGCCTTGACTTCATTTTTAAAGAATTCCTACAGGAAAATTGCCCAGCTATCGTAGAAGAAGAGGGCAAAATAGAACTTGAGAGAATCCACTGATCTCCCACAGAAAGAGATGCAAAAAAAAGCAATGCCCAGGAATATTATAGCCAAGTTCCAGAATTCCCAAGTTGAAGAGAAAATATTACAAACAGCCAGAAGGACACAATTCAAATATTGTGGAGCTGCAGTCAGGATCACACAGGACTTACCAGCAACTACATTAAATATTCATAAGGCTTGGAATATAATATTGCAAAGGGCAAAAGAGCTTGGAATGCAACTGAGAATCAACTACCCAGAAGAACATCCTTTTTCAGGGGAACAGATGGACTTTCAATGAATTTCAGGGGAATTTCAATTATTCCAGTTGAAACAACCAGAGATGAACAGAAAGATTGATTTTCAAAATACAGGACTCAGGTGAAGCATAGAGAGTGGAGAAGAAGGTTAAAATATGAGGGAGTTAATGATGATGAACTGCATGTATTCCTGAATAGAAAAATGTTACTCATAATACTCATATAAAACATCTCATTTAATTGATAAGGTAGAATGTTTTATAGATGAAGCACAAGAGAGAGCTGAATTTGAAGATAGTGTAAAATGAAATCAATGGCTAAAAGGAAAATATAATGGGAATAAGAGAAAGGAGAGACAGAATAGGTTAAGGTATTTCCTATAATAAGATGTTTTTATTGTAATGAACTATTGTAATAATAGGGAAGGGTGGAAGGCAAGGGGGGAATGAGGGAACATTTGCTCTCATCTGAGGTGGCTTGGAGTGGAAACAGCATATATATTCAATGGGGTATATACATCTGGAGTCAGAGGAAGGGAAAGGGGACAGGGGGAATGCAGGGAAGTGAGTGATGGAGGAGAGGATGGACCATGGGGGAGTGTGGTCTGATATAACATATTTTCTTTTTTACTTCTTGCAAGGGGCTGAGATTGGATGGCCTGTTCTGGAACACAGGACAAGGTGTTTGCTGAGCCTTAGGGGTGGGATGTGGGCTTGGGGCCTCTTGGGCCCAGGGCCAGTGATTAGTCTGCTGCCACTCAGCTACCCTACAGCACATTTAAGAAGAGGGACAGAGTGAAAGGAGAGAGAAAATGTAGTATATAGTAGTGGGGAAGTAGGAATGGAGGGAAATGTGATCAACAATGGGAGCAGTGGAAAAATATGGAAGCAGATTTTGTGACTGACTTATCGTAAAGAATGTGATCCACCCAGACAGAGCTGGTGTTGTTGGAACACAAACTGAAGCATATTATTTTTTATTATTTTTATTTTTTCTCTTTCCTTTATTGCTTTTGAGGGTCTATATTTTTGTGTGGGAGGAAATATGTTTATTCTTAAACAAGAGTATTTTAGTAATGCATTAATAATATCATTTGTGTAAAAAAATGAAAAATTAAAATTAAATTAAATTAAATTAAATTAAAATTTTCTCTTTTGCAACTCCTTTTCCAATTGTTCATTTCTTTTTTGCAAGGAGTTTTCCATTTGCCTAATTGTAATTTTGAAACAATTATTTTCTCAGTGTCCTGGTCCAACTGTATTTTCATTTTCTTGTTGCAAGATGATAATTTTGGCTTGCAAACTGTTATTTTCTCTTGTGTTTCTTTACCCAGTCTTTCCATTTGATTTTTAAACTTTTTCCTGATCTGTTCTAGGAAGTCTTTCTGGGCTGGAGACCCAATCATATTTTCCTCTGAAGTTCTATTTTTCTCTGAGTTTGAATTTTTTTCTTTTAGGTAAAATTAAATGGCCCCTACTTTCTGCTGACCTTTCTTCATTTTCCTAGAATTTTTTGTTGGCGGAGGGGTTGGTTCACAGATATTGAGATCCCTAGGGGACTTTTCTCATTGGGTTTACTAACTTCAAATGGGCCTGCCAGTAGTAGATGCTAGATGCTTTCTCGGGAGTGTCTGGGACCTTGAATAGTAGCCTTTTCCTACGCCTGGGTGGGAGTGGGGTATGGGGAAACAGGATCTGAATTATCCTTGAACAAAATGAACTGGGCCCTCCAGCTACATACTTAATCTGCTTAATGCTCAACCAGCCTGGGGGACGTCTGCTGCCCACACCTGAGCCTGTGGACATGGAAGGCTGTTAATGTGTTTGTTCTGGAAGAATCTCATTCTCCCACAGCAGTGGGAGGAAGTAACTCAATTGGAAACAGGGACTTACCTGAAAATATGGGGGCTAGTTGCTCTGATCTTCTGGACCAGCTGAACTGACTAGACTGATATCTAGCTGCTGTCCTCATCCCACATAGTAAAAGAGCTAGAGTTCTCCCTGTCACTGTGCAATAACTAAACACTTCCACCTATGTTCTCAAGGCAATCCCTGGGCCTCATCTGGCCCAGCCTGCATTGGGTCTCTGCTCTCTGCCCTTGGATCACTCACACTCCCCTAAGACAGACGTTGTTGGCAGATGTTCTTCTCTGAGATTCTTCTCTGGGTTTTGTGGACCCAAATTCAAAAAGGCTTGACTCATTTCAATTATTAGTGAAAGCCAGGAGAACTGAATGCAGTACCTGGCTCCTCATAACCTCTATGGATATCATCTCTTAGTGATATTCTAAGAATATTAATGGTATACTATGTTGCATGAATGAACCAATGGAGTAATCATTACGTGCTTACTATGTACAAAATACTTCAATTAGTCATGGGAATCTAAATAGAAATATAAGTTGTAAAATAAGTAATGCATCATCTTGAATATTTAATTTAAGACTCAAGGGATATTTGTCACATTAGTAGCCTTAGTATTCTGTTTATATGCACATAATGGGTTCATTTTTCCGTATTTTCTTCCTAATTTAACCTAGTTCATGATAGAAGTGATAAAGACATAATAGTGGATTTCTCTTTTTAGAATGATTAAGTTCTATTCATATTTAGTTAGAAACTTAGAAAAAGTAGGTGGGATACTAATGTGGTATGATTATAGGGCCACCAGGAAGGCCCCAAATAAAAAGAGAGCTATCTTTACCATCCTCCATTAACTGATATCTTCAATTCTACTTTTATAGAAGAATTTATTGGGATTACAGTGCTATATGTGAATTAAAATGAAATATTTCTGGAAATAATAATATTGTCTTTTCATGCATTTGACACAGTATTATTTTTTAGATTTTTTGCAAGGCATTGGGGTCAAGCGGCTTGCCCAAGGCCACACAGCTAGGTAATTTATTAAGTATCTGAGGCCAGATTTGAACTCAGGTACTCCTGACTCCAGGGTCAGTGCTCTATCCACTGCTCCACCTAACTGCTCCTACACAGTATTTTTTAATAGAATTTTATGGTTTGCAAAGCAGTTTATAAAATCTCATTTTATGGTTAAAAACAGCCATAGTATTTAGGTACTATTATTTCCCCCTTTTTTAGAGATATGGAAACTGAAGCAAAGAAAGTGTTGTTTGCTTTTCCAGGATTATACAGTGAATAAGTGCTTGAGACTGGATTTGAATTATCTTCCTGCCTCTAGCTCCAGTACTCAGTATCAATGAATTAATCAAAGAGTAGTCTTTGATTGGAAGAAGGGGGGGGGTCTTAAAAATAGCAACTAGCAGGGCAGCTAGGTATTGCAGTGAATAGAGCATTGACCCTGGAGTCAGAAGGACCTGAGTTCAAATTCCATCCCAGACACAATAATTACCTAGTTGTGTGGCCTTGGGCAAGCCACTTAACCCTATTGTCTGGGAAAAATAAAAATAAAAACCTAAAAATAAGGAGCACCTAGGAAAAAGAGAAATATTCAGAAAATAAAATTGGGAGAAAAGTAGGACAGAGATAGATACCAGCTGATCATTTTGAAACTGGGCACTCTGTCACATTCCCTTCTTTTCACAACCCCTTCTTGCCATTCTTTTAACTTTATTTCCAATCCTGGTTCTTTTTGTTATTTCCTCTATTCTTTCTGTAAAAAAAGTTATAATTTTAGCATAATGAAAATTGTAATTCCATTCACAGACTCTCCTAAACATTTTTTTATATCCCATAAGATTATAATACTTCTAGGGACTGGTTGTGAATAGGTCAACAAATCAGGGAGTTGCCTGTTCAGAAAGTTCAGTTTTATGGAAAGCTTAAACTGTTTTCATGGAGATTTTCATTAGCCTATATCCCCTTATATCATTTGTATTCAAGAGGAAGAAATGAGAAGAGAATGAAGCAGAGATTCTACCAGTGTTCCCTCTTCACTTTATTAAGTAAGCAGATATGTTCCAAAGCAATTTGGAACCCAGACTGTGGAAATAAGTAAGCACAGAAACAAAGACAGAGTTACTGCACAAAGATGTTTAGCAGCAGCAATGAGCAGAGAAAAAACCTCATTTCTCTTTGTGAATCAGGGAATAAGAAAATGAACACCCTGACAAGTCATTGGCCAGGAGATATTCATAAAGACTATAGGAATCAACACATTAAATATTTTAAAAATAGGTCATTAAGCTAAAGCAAGCTGGCACAAGTGATTGCATGGCAAACATGGTTGCAAATTGAGAATTTGAAATATCTTGGGTCTGTCATCCAATTATCACTGAAGTAATTCTGCCTTTCCAAAAAGCATCACCTGCTTTGCTAAAGAAAGATTACTGGGTTTTCACTACCCAGGGGACCATTTTGTTTGACATATACCCTGTCTATATCCTGTTGCCTTTAATTCTGGTATTTCTGTCTTTTATGTAAGTATGGTATCTGGTAGGTGAGATGTCAGTCACTATCTTTTCTTTCCTTGAAAACTGTTTAATTTCAGCATTCAAAATGTTCTTTACTCAGCCTAATATGTCTTTTTGTCTTTTTTTTTGCAATGCAATGGGGTTAAGTGAATTGCCCAAGGTCACACAGCTAAGTAATTATTGAATGTCTGAGGCCAGATTTGAACTCAGGTCCTCCTGACTCCAGGGTCAATGCTCTATCCATTGTGCCACCAAACTGCCCCTAGGATGTGTCTTAATCATTTTGAAAAAAGAAAGTCATTATTATTTGGTAGACCCCAGGGCAAATCTCATTTAGAAGATGACTAACATAACTGTAATGTTGAGCAAGTCACAGAATAAAACTGAATTAACATTAGTAAGCATTTCAGTCAGCTAGGATTACTGATATGGAATTTGAAAAATAATTCCTTTTATACCATCCTTGAGAAGGGGTTATCCAACCTATTATAAAGTCCTTTAGTCAGAGGTTACCTTCTAATAATCATTTCATTTGGAGATGGTTCTTTAAATCTCTCCATATCTGGTCCAAAAATATTTTCTAGCAACTTTCACTTTGTCTAATATTGCCTAATAACCTTTGCATGAGACAATACTTTAAAAATTAAAAGAATGATATTCATTTCTCCTCTTTGTCTCCTCTACAGGATAAAAATACCCTAATCTTACTATTGATCCTCAAATGACAAGATCATAAAACTAGTAAATAATAGAAGTTGGAATTGAGTGCAGATTTTCTGGCTCTAAATGTATAATATTTGTTATATTTCACAACTATTTGGCATCATTTTCTAATTCCATTTATAGTTTAGTTCTTGTTTAGTCATTTTTTTCAATTGTGTATTACTCTTCATGACATATGGAGTTTTCCTGGCAAAAATACTGGAGTGGTTTGCCATTTCTTTTCCTACTCACTTTATATATAAGGAAACAGGTAAACAGAATCAAATGATTTGACTAGAGTCACACTGCTGGTAAGTTCCTGAGGCCAAGTTTGAAATCAGCTTTTCATGACTATAGCTTCAGCACTCTCTCTACTGGACCTAACTGCACTAGGTCTCTTTTCTCCTTAACTCCTCAGCTTACTGTTTTATGATAAGGTTAGACCTATATTTGTTATCTTGTAGCACAATGTTCTATGCTTATATTTGATTTCACTTAAAGGAAGGATTATTATCAATATGATGGTGTTTACAGATATTAATATGATTTCTACTTTGTTGTTTGAAATTCTTTATGGTTTTTGGAAATTAGAAATTTTAGCCCCCATTTCTATAATGATTTAGCTTCTTCAAGTTATAATTTTCTTTTATTTAAAATGAGAATTGATATCAAAGGATTTAAACATAATATAATTTTTATTTTAAATATTAGAATATTAGAATTTTTATTTTAAAATTTCATAGGGAGTTAAATAATTTTATTTTTCATTTTAAACTACCCTTTTTCTCAAATCTTTCCTTTAGAAAATGACAATAACTTCTGCATTATTTTTGACATAAAGAAGGCAGAAAGTAAGTCTAGTTGCATCAGTAAAGTCTTTGTTTTTATCTCTTTTTAACTCAGTCTTGAGATTACTACCATGGTAGTTTAGTGATGATATTGAGACAATGAAAAAGACTGAAGAGATCCTGGCTACATTCTTTTATTTGGACAATAGTATCACAGAATGTCTTGGTATTAAATATACGTACAGGACAAGACTGAACAAATAATTTCACTACTCAGGGCAGTTTTTCCAGCAAAATGTGTCTCCTCTGAGGTAACTGTATCAAAAACCCATTCCCCAGAAGTTCTATATCATTTTTACATTCACAATGGAGAAAGTTAGACAGCATCCAGGAAATCTATTGGATTTGAAAATCAGGTCTGAAGAAGTGAAGATCTAATTATTGTGAAACAGCAGTGGACTGTGAGATGAGGTTTTAATTTCAATTGAACTCGCAGTGATTTAAGGTCACTTAAACTTTTTAAGAGTTTTTGTTGTTGGTGGTGGTGGTTTTTGATTTTTGCTTTTTTGTAAAATGAAGGGGTTTACCCAGATGTTTTTGAGGTTTATTTTATTGATTTTTCCTAAAAGTTTGTGATACTACTTTATAATTCTAATTATAGAAAACATATAAGAAACAGTGATAGTTAAATTAAGTCCCATTATACTTCCCATGATAATTTTCTTCTCTTCCTTCTTCAATGAATCAAGCTAGATTAGTATCCTGTCATAGACCTGGAAAAAGAATTAATCAAAAGAGAAGAGGAAATTTTCAGCTTAATATACTTTATTCCTACTCATAGTTGCTTCTGTGTCTTTTATTTTCCTTTGAAATTCAGTTGGTATGAAAAGGTCAAGATGTTTAAGCAGGCCATATGATTACTCGAGCCAAGGAAGATCATAGAGACGAAGGAATGAACATAGGCAAGAGAAAATCCTGTCTTATTTTATTCTCCAAATACCTGTTCATGCAGAGATTTTCAAAGAGAATCTTCAGAGCCCTTTCATCTGAAATATAAAATTTATCATTGAGCACTATAAAAGACATTTCTGTGTCAGGGCGTGGATATCAGGTTCATATATGTAAAATGATGAGTATTAGTGAATTTGAGTTCTTTTTTTTCCCTTATAGGAGTTCTTGAAAATTCTTACTGTTATTTTCATCTTAAAACAATCACAAGGACAGTTAGGTAGTGCAGTGTATAGAGTACTGCCCTGGAGTTCAAATCCAATCCCAGATATTTAATCCTTACTTAACTGTGTAACTTTGGCAAGTTACTTAATCTCATTGCTTTGCAAAAACAAAAAAACAATGACAAAAGCTTTTAGAACTATTGTGTTCTCATATACATACACACATGCATATACACATATGAATGCATGTATGAATACATTCATGAACCACATATATACTTTAATTCATATCTTCATGAATGAACTGTAAATTTTGTATCTCCACATATTCCAGATAAACTCATAGAACTTGCCCAAGATAGAATTTCAATAAGTAGATTTTATATAGCACATGTGAGAAACAGAGAGACTGAGAAACAGAGAGAGACAGATTGAGTCAGAAAGACAGAGAGACAGAGACACAGACAGAGAAAGACAGAGAAACTGAGAGTCAGAAGGACAGAGAGAGACAGAGAAACTGAGTGACTTAGAGAGACAGAAAGACAGAGAGAAAGAGACAGAGGCAAAGAGAGATGGGGAGAGGAAGGGGAGAGAGAATCAAGTCCAAGTACACCAAGAATCCCTGATTTAAACATTTGCTATTCTCCTTTCTACTTTTAAAATTCTGTGATTCTGCAGGTATAAACCTTCTGAATGAAGATAGCCTATTTATCCTAAGGAGAGAGGGAGAACATGTTTAAACTCGTCAGTTTGCTAATTGAAAAGTTGGAAAGAGAACTAATGTCTGGTGAGAATAATGAACATAGTGAAAAATGCACTTTGCTTTTATTTAAAAAACAAATTCCTTTGAGGCAAGATGAGATGTTTTAGCTAACAAAATACAATTTATTTTTATTCTTTGGTCTAAGAGAAAGATTGGAATTCAACTTCACCAAGCACTTAAAATTGCTTGAAAGATCTAAAGAAAAAAAGATCACATTAAAATTTCTCCATTTAAATTTTAACTGTAATCAATTTTTCAATATTCTTTAAAAATATTATTTAATTTATTTGTCCGGACCCATGATTTTCTTTACACATCCTGTTCATTTGTCCACATACATATTCCTATCCATACATACTATAATTACTATTTCATTACTTATGTAACTCAAACTTTACCTAAACTATAAAGGGTATGGGAATCAAATAGAAATAGATACAAATTCAGACAGAGTACAACCTCTATTTGAAAAGTCAGGAAATTGTTCATTGCTATCTTGGAGTGATTATAATTGAATTTTTGAATTTATACCTAAAGGTGCAGGGGAAACTACATGAACCTTAAGAGTTATTGATGCAGCCCCATGACATAAAATGAACTAATTACTTTAACAGAGTTCTAAAGATGAGTAATCTAAGACCCAGGTTTTAATGATTTACCTAAAAGTACAATTATACTAAGTAGTGGAGAGACAATTTATGTCAAATTTGTCAGATTCCCAAATCATTATGCCATAACACTACTTCCATTTTCTATGGGATTAATACTAGTAAATTTCATTACATGTTATTTTTTTATAATTATAAAATTAGATGGATAGTCTTAATGACACCTCTCTTCTGGATTAAGTCATATAACATAATTTAGGCTTAGTTGTAGGGCAGTATGACTTCTAATGATTATTTTCTTCCATTCTTAGATTTTATTATTTAAATCTTTGGTTTTAACCATGCTTAAGTATTTTCAAAAAGATAAAGAGGATTTAAAAATATTTGATATATAGTATAATCCAGACATAGAGGTGGGTAATGATTTCTTTTACTCAATATTGCACTCCATTTAAAAATGGATTTAGGATGCTTAAAATAAGATTTGGTAATAGCATAATTATCATTATAATCTTTTAGAGAAAGTGGATAGATAAATCTTGTCTAAAGATATAAACAGCATGGTCTATCATATTAAAGATTTACAAAAGGGTTCAATTGATATCTTTGTTTCTAATGCTACATAGCAGCATTCTTTATGCACACACACACACAATGTTTACAAGTGTTTCTAGTGGAATCAATTCTTTTGATTAAAGTATGTAGAATCAGTTGTTTATTCAAAAGTATCTAAGTATATAATTTAGCAGTAACAATTTGTTAGTCATTGGACAAAGGGGAAAAATAATGAATAAGAAATTAATTCAAAAATAGAATGGATTAAGTACCAATATAAAAAGTATAGTCAATGTCTAACCACCTACAGAGGAGAGGATTTGATATGCATTATTAGTGTTCAGAATAGATTTTGCAGAATATAATATAGGAATCAGAAAAATGAGTTATTTTAGAAAATTTATTTTAGTCCTAATTAAAAGGATGATTACTATATTATGACTGCTTATAGGCGGATAAGTGGAATTTAGAAACTCAAAAAAGAAGTTAAGCACAGTTAAGGCTTTTCTGCAGTATAGAACAAGTCAAATCACGTGAGCAGTATTTATTAAATGGAAATGACTATGCCAATTTTGGGGATTAAAAAACAAAGTGAAATAAAACCAAAACAAAACATTAAACAATTTTAAAAAGTATTTATTTCCAAGAATGTCATAAGGTAGTGGGAGAGACAACATATAAACATGTAAACATTTATATTTAACAAGATAAATACAGGATAAATGGGACATGGAAGTATCAAAGAAGAAGAGGGACATATATATGAAAGATATTTGAAATTAATTTGACACTTAAACCAATTTACTAAAGGTGGTGATAATGAGCCAAGATTACAACAAAGAAAATTTATTTCCCTTCATTTATGGTAGTAATTAAAACATTGAAAAGGGCAACTGGTTTACTGAATATCCCTTTTATTATATTGTCTTTAATGTCAAAGTAATAAATAAAGCAGTAAATATCATTTTTTTTGGTTTTAGGATCCCGTACCATTTTTACAGTATCTGAGAACTTCTCTAAAACTTTTGTTTATGAAAGTGATATTTATTAATAAGAAAATATAAGGAATTGAAATGTATTAGTATTATGATGAAAATAGTTTTTGCATTGTAGGCTCCAAGAAAAAGTCTGAGCAACCTCCAAAATCTCCAGGAACATACTGTGAAGAAGGATAGTTGATATTTGGGAGCTTTCTGTTTCCCTTTCCTTTTATAGGGTATCAAACACATGAATGCTTTTAACAAATGAGTAAGTTAATGAATATTTATATATCTTTTCTCTAGGCAGTTTCAATTCAATGCAGCTATTATTAATATCTGTAGAGTTTGATTTTCTTCTATAGGCTTCTGGTTTCCTTGGCTTAAAATTAATAAAACATATTCATTTTCACTTTTGCAGACCAGATCTTTAGATTTATTATGAAATAGACAATTTCTAATCATCTTAAAAGACATTTTAATTTTTTTTTTAGGATTTTGCAAGGTTAAATGGGGTTAAGTGGCTTGCCTAAGACCACACAGCTAGGTAATTATCAAATATCTGAGGCCGGATTTGAAGCCAGGTACTCCTGACTCCAGGGCCGGTGCTTTATCCATTGTGCCACCTAGCTGCCCCGACATTTTAATTTCAATAATATCACTTGCTAACTGTGTGATCTTGCACAAAATACATCATTTCCTCTCATACCCAGTGTCGCCATTTATAAAATGATGATAGTAATTTATTTGTCAGAGTGGCTTCAGAGTCTTGTTTTTAAGATCAATATAATATAATCAGTGAGATTCAGCTGGTTCCCACAGTTTAAGCAGAATCAGTACCTAATTTTACATAGAGTTTGGTGAACTGGTTGTTAAAATGTCACTTGTATTTTCTCTAAGTTGGGTACCTGGGGAGTCACTCAGTCTGGAAATCACAAATTTACATTTCTTATTCTTTTTTAAATATTCATCTGAGCAATAACATTTTTCTAAGTGCCCATGGTAATGTGCATTCTGTCCATAGATGAAAAAATATTGATGGAACTATGTTTGAAATATTATTTATTAATTATTAAATCATTAATTATTGAATTATTAAATAGATATTTTTCATTCATTCATTATTTAAAACTCAGTATATTTTAATGAAATCCTATATTTTTATTCTCTTGATTTTGTTACTTCAGTAAACAAACATATAATATAAAGAGAAAAAGTGCCAAAGAACCAGGGGATGTCAAGCTGTCAGTTGCTTCTGCTTTACGTTACACCCAAAATTCCCCAAGTATTTCATGAGTTTGGTAGTGTTCTCTGAACAGTGAAACCAGTAGGAAGTTGAGATACAATGAGCCAGTAGAAATATAGATTTAAGGGTACTCTTATCACCCATTCTGGAAGCCATGGAAGTGGAAGAAAAAAAAAAGAGCTAGAATAGGTGGAATGAGTTTATCTCTGCATATGTTTCAACAATGTCTACTGTGGTCACATGGTTGCTTTTGCTCCATAAGGATACATTTACCTACTTTGAATAATAGAAATTAATCTGGTTTTGTATACCACTTTTATTGTTCTTATTAAATTAAATGAATGAAATATTAACCTCTTTAACCTCTTTCAGTATATCTTTTTGTACACATAAAACAGTCATTAGGGCAGAGAATCTGTTGTTAATTTATTTGAATCGTACCACAGAATATAATTAATATAATGTAATGTAATGTAATATAATATAATTTATGAGAAGGGTAACTAGATATATTATAATAAATATGTGATAAATTAATATAAATTAATAAAATAAAATAATACTATACTATGAACTTTTTCATAATGTTTTTCTTTTTTAGTTTTTGATTATATTTAACATAATTCTGAGTGAGGAAAATTGAACTTCTCAACTATAAATTTACTTTTAATTTCCTCCAGTAACTCATTTTGTTTTAATTGTCTTTTTTGTGGGATGGAAGGGCAGTCCTGACTGTGTTCTTGTGGTATTAGTTTCATCCTTCTTAAAGTGTTTCCTTTTTTGGCATAAAATTCTTGACTTTTGTTATCATATTCCAAAGACTTTTTTTTGAGAAGTCTTTCAGAAATTCATCTAAATTTCTATATTATCCTGATAATAGAAAAGCAAGGCAATTTTCCCTTACAATTTGATGAAATATAGTGTATAAACCCTTTCTTTAATTTTGATTCTTAGTCTCTTCTGGATCTATTTTCCAGGTTGGGTTTTCTTTTACCCATCCCTATGCTATAGTAATTTATTTTTTCCAATTTCATGTGAAGATTGTTTTCTTTTTTCCAATTTATTCATTTATTTATTTTTTACCCGATATTTCATTTTTCTAAATACATATTATGGAAGTTTTTCAACATTCATCCATATGCATGTGTATATTTTTAAGTTAAAAAATTTTATTCCACCCTCCATTTCTACCTACTTTCCTTCAGTGGTGAGTAGCCAGGTTAATATTGTACATGCATATTTAGATTAAACATATTTAAAAAACAATCTTTTTTTGCATTAAGAATTAAGATTAAAGGAAGTAAATATATGAGATATTTTTTAATAGTGAATGTACTATTCATCAGATGGTGAAGTGTTTTATCTTTTCTTTTGTTTTATTTTTCTTCCTTTGGTTGGGGATAGCATTGTCAATAGCCAGTATAATAGGCTTGTAGAATGTTCTTTTGGTTCTGCTCCCTTCCCTCAACATCAGATTCTGTAATTCATTCCATACTTCTCTAGAGTATTACCATTTATAGTTTCTTATAGAACAATAATATTCCATAATATTCATATACCACAACTTGTTTAACCATTCCCTAATTGATATGCATACCCTCAATTTCTAATTCTTTGCAACTACAAAAAGAGTTGCTATGAATATTTTGGAACAAGTGGGATTTTTCACATTTTTTATGATTTCTTCTGGATATGGGTCTAGAATTGAAACTGCTGGGTTAGAAGGAATAAACACTTTCATTGCTCTTTGGGCATAGTTCCATATTGTTCTCCAGAATGGTTGGATCAATTCACAACTCCAGCAGCAATGCGTTAATGTCCCAATCCTCCCACAACCTCTCCAACATTGATCATTTCCCCTTTTTGTCATCTTAACCAGTGGGATAGGTGTGAGATGATACCTCAGAGGTATTTTAATTTGCATTTCTCTAATCCATAATGATTTGGAGCATTTTTTTCATCTTATCATATATAGCTTTTAAAGATAGTTTTTTTGGGCAGCTCAGGGGCACAGTGGGTAGAGCACCGGCCCTGGGGCCAGGAGTACCTGGGTTCAAATCCGGCCTCAGACACTTAATAATTACCTGGCTATGTGGCCTTGGGCAAGCCACTTAATCCCATTGCCTTGAAAAATCTTTAAAAAAAAAAGATAGTTGGTTTTTTTTTTTTTTTTTTTTTTGCAAGGCAAATGGGGTTAAGTGGCTTGCCCAAGACCACACAGCTAGGTAATTATTAAGTGTCAGAGGCCAGATTTGAACCCAGGTACTCCTGACTCCAGGGCGGGTGCTCTATCCACTGTGCCACCTAGCTGCCCCGAAAGATAGTTTTTAACATTCACTTTTACAAGATTCTAAATTCTAAATTACTCTCTCTCCCTTTTCCCTTCATCCTTCCACTCTCCTTACCAAAGACAAGAAATTTGATATGAATAATGCAAATGCAATCATATTAATCACATTTCCACATTAGTCATGTTATGAAAGAAGAATTTGACAAAAGTGGAAAAAATCAACAAAACTTCAATGGATATGAGCAGGCAGTTTTCAGAAGAAGAAATTAAAACTATCTAAAGTCATATAAAAAATCTTCGAAATCACTGTCGATTAAAGAAATGTACATTCAAACAAATCTGAGGTACCAATTCATACCTATTAGATTGACTAATATGACAGAAAAGGAAAATAATAAATGTTTAGCGATGTGGAAATATTAGAACACATGTATTTTTGGTGGAATTGTAATGGAATACCACTATGCGCTATAAATTGTTTTGAACAGTGTTTTCTTTATCCAATTGTTACTCAATTGAACTCCACAGAAGGGAGCTTGTATTACAAACAAGAATCCACTATCCTGAAAAGAATTAGAATTGATGCTGAGTGAAATTAGCAGAACCAGAAGATTGTAAATAGTAACAGCAACACAATGAGAAACTTAAATCTTTCCAGCAACACAATGCTCCTGAATGTGGATTAAGTCATATTAATTTCATTTCAAATAAAAACTGTCTGTTTCTATCCATTGACCAATGGATAGAAACAGACAGTTTTTATTTAAATTTTAAATTTAAAAGAATTAGGGAATGATTTGTATTCTTATAAATTTGATTCAGTCTACTATTTTGGAGATGAGATTTCTAAAAGAATTACTGGCTATATAAATTTTTTGCAGGTGTTTTGCTTTCCTTCTAATCTTTTTTCTATTGACTTTGTTTATAATTGTTTTAATTAAATTTAATCAAAACTATCTTTTTTTACATTTTATATTGTTCTCTACCTGTTATTTAATCATAAATTCTTGTCCTATCCATAGTCAGACAAATGAACTATTCCTACTTCTTCTAATTTTCTTATGGTTTCTTTATTTCTAAATCTTAAATATGTTTTGTGAGATGTTGATCAGTATCAAATTTTTGCTACACCATTTTTCAGTTTTTGTCAACTAATGAATCTTTTTCTTAGAAGACGGAATCTTTGGGTTTCTAAAAATATTTGCAAAAACATTTATTTCAGTCATTTAATATTGGGTAATGTGTATACCTAACCTAATCCATGAATTCATCAATCTATTGCTTTTAAAAAATAATTTATATTTCTTTTTTCAATTATACTTAAAAATTTCAACAGTCAATTTTTGTAAAGTCTTCAACCTCCCTCCATTCCTTCCCTCACCACAGAAAAGCACATAATATGATATAGGTTATACTTGTATATCACTTCACATATTTCCATATTAGCCATGCTGTAAAAACATAATCAGGATAAAGGAGTAAAAACATCACATCAGACATAAATTTATTGAGCTGGGACTTACGTTTTTTCTTACAATATTCATTGTGCTTGTTTTGTAAGTTTTGAAAATTTCCAATTTAACATAATCAAAATTATTATCTATTTTACAGCCTTAAATTCTTCCTTTCTCCAGAAATCTGAGAGGTAAGCTATTCACTGGTCTTCTAATTGACTTTGGTATCACTCTTGATGGCTAAATCAAGTATTCATTTTGCTATCTCTTGAGACATCTAAATGAGCCACTCACACACAGTATATAAAATTTTATTAAGCACTCAATATTTGGCAGATACTTTTTAAAGAACTGCAGTATAAATATAATTATTAATAAAATATACAAAAGACAATCCCTGATCACAAGAAGCTTACAATAAAATATCCTGAGTGGTATAGTAAATAAAACTCAGTTCTTGAAATTAAATCCTATATCAAAATCTTCCCCGTGGCACTTATTAATTATATGACACTTGGTCAAATTGTTAAGGTCAGGTTCTTCCACAAGAAGTAGGAAAAATAATAGTACCTTTTTTTCAGGAAGAAATGAAATAACTAAGATTCTTTGCAAACTTCAAAATACTATATATAGTTAGTGATTATTCCTTAATGAAAAGGAAATAAAGTACGAACTATGGTAAAGAGAGACCACAATAAGGGGGTTTGCTTTGCTGATTAGAGAAGAAAAAGCATGAACATGAAAAGGGGAAAGGAGAACATGTAGTTTTATAGGAGAAATAAATGGACGTCCCAAATCTTTAAACAGTCCTCGATCACTTGACCATGCTTCGCCTACCAAGGAAAAAAGTATGGAAAAAAAACCAAGAAAAATGCACTGATTCTCAGATCAATAAATTGATGTCTGATGTGATCTATCTATATTTGTAAATACGTATGTAAATATTAACTAATCAAAACAAATGTATTTGAATGATAGGGAGAACTAGTTTATATCATAACTTTCAATAAAGACTCTTTCTCACAGAAAAGTCAATGAGGAATAGTGGATAGACTGCTTGATTTGGAGACAGGAAGGCTCAGAATCAAATCCTACCTCAGATGTCATTAGCTTTATGAGTCTATCAATTATTTATGAGTCTTTTGTTAATCCTAAGTGTGGCTCCTTGGTATTTGAATTATTTCTTTTTTGGCCTCTTATAAAATTTTCTCCTTGATCTGATAATTCTGGTGTTTGGCCACAATATTCCTTCATGTTTTCATTTTCATATACATACATACATATGCGTGTGTGTGTGTGTGTGTGTGTGTGTGTGTGTGTGTGTGTGTGTGTATTTAGGTTTTTGCAAGGCAATGGGGTTAAGTGGTTTGTTCAAGGTCACACAGCTAGGTAATTATTAAGTGTCAGAGGCTAGATTTGAACTCAGGTACTCCTGACTCCAGGGTTGGTGACCCATCCACTGCGCCACCTAGTCGCCCCCCCTGCCCCGTTCAATTATATTTTGAAGAAGTGGTTATGCTTTTCCATTTGCCCAAATGTGCTTTTATGGGATTCATTTTCTTTATGCATTTGTCCAATTGTATGTTTACATAATTTGTTTTCTTCTGTCATTTTTTTTGTTGTAAGATGTTAATTTTTTTTCTTGCATAGTGTTAATTTTCTTATGCTTATCTTTTCCCAATTTCCTCATTTGATTTCAAAACTCCTTTCTGATCTCTTCTGAGAAATCTTTGTGGACTGGAGCCCAATTTATTCTGTTCTCTGAAGTTTCTTCCTTTTGGTCCTCTTTTGCTGAGCTAGTTTCCCTGTCTCCAAGGTAACATTCAATAGACTTTGCTTTCTGCTGTCCTTTCTTCATTTTGCCATGTTAGCTTTCCTTAAGGGTCTTTTATTGGGGGAGAGACTGGTTCACAAACCCTTGGTGTTGAGCATAGAAGCCTTGCTCATTGGAGTTATTAACTCTATTACTCTTTGAACTCCCTATAAGGAGCCAGAAGTTTCCTTTGGATTGTCTGCTAGAGATCTCAGTGACCCACTCTCTAGGCTTGGGGTTGGATATGCTCTGTCTTCATACAATCAGGGCTAGAAATGCCAGAGGTTCTTTCTGGGTCTGGAGAATCCCCCACCCATACCTGGACCTTAGGGAAAATTGTGAACAATTGGGGCTGTTTCTGTGTTTGTGCTGCAGAAAGTCAGACCCTCCCACAGTAAAAATGAGGACTCCCTCTGGAAACTCAGGAGCTTTACTGGGAACATGAGAGCTCATGGCCTGGGCCTGCCATACCAATGGAACTGGCTGAATAGGTGTCTAGGCAGCTGTGCTGGAACTTTCCCTGTCTACTTTCCCTACATATGGCAAAGATTTCTGCTCTGGTTCTCAGCCCTGGTGCTGGGTCTCTGCTTTCTCTCCTGGACACACCCATGCCCCTCCCATAACAAACCTTGCTAGAAGCTGTTTTCCTCTCTTCTGTGGGTTTTATTGATCAAAAAAAATCTATTAAGAGGTGTGGTTCATGTCAAGTTCAGGGAAAGCCAGGAGAGCTTAAAATAGTGCCTATCTTCTTTCCACCATCTTGGTCATAAATCCATTCTGGGAGGCAGGTATTGCAGATTCATCATTGCCATTTTACATGTGAGGAAACTGAAACTTTGAGAAGTTAAACAGTTTGCCTGTAGCCATACAACACATTACTGGTATTAAAAGAATTCAATTCTTGAACTCTCTGATATAAATCTAGAACTCTTTTAATTATGTCCATTGATTGACTTTATCAAACTAATTTAGACATATAGATATATATGTAATTTATACATATAAATGTACAAGCATATGCATACATTACAGACATACATATATTCCACTTTTTCTTCCTCTCTTCTTTTCTGTCCCCTTCCCCATGACAGTAAGTAATCTGATATTGGTCATACATACATGTACAATCATCTTTAACATATTTCCATATTAGTCATATTTTGAAAGAAGAATCAACTAATGGGGAAAAATGGGAATTAAAAGTTTTAAGAAGTGAAAATAATATGCTTTGCTCTACATTCAGATTTCAGTTTCCCCCTCTGGATGTGGATGGAATTTTCGATCATGAGTCTTAGAATTGATTTGATTACTGGATTTCTGAAAGAAGTGTACAATGTTTTCCTGATTCTGCTCTCTTCACTCAGTATCAGTTCAAGCAATTCATTCCAGACTTTTTTGAAGTCCTCTCATTCATGATTTCTTGCATAATTTTAGTACTCCAACACAGTCATATACCATAGTTTGTGCAGCCACTCCTCAATTGATGGACACCCCTTCAATTTCTAGTTCTTTGCCACTATAAAGATAAATCCTAGAAATAGTTTTGTATATGTGTGTCTTTTCCCCTTGCTTTATGATCTCTTTGATATACAGACCTAGTAGAGGTGATCTCAGTTAAAGAGTATGCCCAGCTTATTTAGCCTTTGGACATAATTCCATATTGCTCTCCAGAACAGTTGAATGAATTCACAATTCCACCTCTAATACATTAGTGTTCCAGTTTTCCGACATCCCTCCAATACTTATTACCTTCCTTCTCTATTATATTAATGAAAGTGATAAATGTGAGTTGGGACCACAGATTACTTTTAGAGTATTTTTCATATGACCATAGGTGCTTTTAATTTCTTCATCTGAAAACTGCCTGTTCACATCCATGACCTTTAATAAATGGGGAATAACTTGTAGTTTTAGAAATTTGGACTTCCAGCCAAGAATGGCAGAGAGAAGGCAGGCATAGTTCTAAAATCTCCTCATCTTTCCCCATATATAATATGAACAAAACATCTTTTTTTTTATATTTTTTTGAAACAAAGCTCTTAACAAAAATCTGATCAACAAAACCGAGAAAGAAAAGCCAGGAGAAAGAACATCTACCTCAGGGTTTGTCTTCCACAATTGTTGGTGAGTCTGGGCACAGAGGGTGGACTCTCCCAGGAGCAAGGGACCTGGAGAGCCTGAGCCTGGATTAGCCCCAGATTAGCCTGATTAGCAGCAGGCAGGAGTCCAGGAGCCTAAGGGCCCTAGAACCAGAAACTGCTTGATCGAGGTGGAGCTAGAACCTGGTCAACCGTGGGGGCTTGGGTCAACTAGGGAGAAGAGGCATTGGTATTGATGCTAGCACTCCAGAGCTTGCCAGCAGGGCTAGAAGGAGAGTTCTGATGCCAGAGCTGCAGACACCATCCTGGGTTCATCTGGTCAGGAGGAATTCAGAGTCCACACCTCTATTTCAGCTGAAGCCTCTTCCCAGAACAAAAACAATTACAGACTACCTTTGCCCCAGGTGCAGGTATGTGAGCAGCAGAACCACTTCAGCTGACAATAGGGAGAGTGATGACCTCACCCCAGGGTATAGCCCACTATTGAAAAAAGACAAAAAAGTATTTAACAGCTTCAATCACTCCCTCCAGCCAAGGGAGAGGACCTCAATCTAGGTCATAGACATTGTAGAGAAAGTAAGCTGCCTACTGGATATATTACACACAGTGAGTAAAGCCTCTGGGGGATCCCAAAAGCAAACATCTGTGAACCAGCCCCTCCCTAACTCCAGGTCTTAGTAAAATGAAGAAAGGTCAGCAGAAAGGAAAGTCCATAGAAAAATTCTTGGAAGGAAAAGACCCTACTTCAGAGAGATCTAGAACCTCTGAGGAGAATATGATCTGGTCTCCAGCACAGAAATACTTCCTTAAAGAAATAAGGAAGGAGTTTAAAAATCAATTGGAAAAATTGGGAAAAGAAACCCAAGAGAATATTAACACCTTGCAACAACAACAACAAAAAAAAAACAAATCATTGGAAAATAAAATTGGACAGATAGAAAATGAGAATAATTCTCTCATATCCTCAATTGGGCAAATGGAAGAAGAAAATAATTCTCTCAAAACCTCAATTGGTTAAATGGAAAGCTCGTTCAAAAAGAGAATTGGCCACTTGGAAAAGGAGTTGCAAAAGGTAAATGAAGAAAACGCTTCTCTAAAAAAAGAATAGAGTCTGTGGAAAGTGACTTCATGAGACAGCAAGAGACTGTTAAACAGAACAATAAGTAGAAAAAATAGAAAAAAATGTAAAATACCTCATCAGCAAAACAAATGACCCCAAAAATAGATCAAGGAGGGACAACCTGAGAATTTTATGTCTTCTTGAAAACACGGAAGAGAAAAAAAGCCTTAAAAGGCTTAATATTACAGGATTTGTTGATGCAAAATTGCCCTGATATCATGGAACCAGAGGGCAAAATAGTTACTGAAAGAGTACATTGCTCCCCTCTGGAAACAGATCCTAAAATGAAAACACCAAGGAATGTTGTGGTCAAATTCCAGAACTATCAGATAAAAGAGAATATCCTTCAAGCATCCAGAAAGAACCAATTTAAATATGAAGGAGCCACAGTAAGGATTATACCATACCTGTCTGCATCAACATTAAGGGATCTCCCAACATTAAGGGATATTCCAAAGAGCAAGGGAGCTTGGAATTGCAGCCAAGAACCCACTAACTGGCAAAGCTGATTCTTCTATTTCAGGGGAAATGATGGACATTTAAAGAAATGGAAGACTTCCAGCAATTCCTAATGAAAAAGCCATGGCTAAATAGAAAATTTGGACATCAAACAAGAAGTTCAAGAGACACATTAAAAGGTTAAAAAAAAGGGGGGAAGGTTAAAGAAAAAAAGTGCTATCTGATAAGATGAAACTGGCTGTATCCCAGCAAGGAAAAAAAAGAGAATCATAACTCTTAATAATTGCAACTCTATCAGAGAGAATATACTTAGCCAGAAATGATGGACACTCATGACTTACCCATGAGACTGCTACCCAATGGGATGAAACTGGCTATATCCCTAATTGGAAGAAAGACCAATGAATATCAAGAATTGTAACTCTATTAGAGAGAATATACTTAGCCAGAAGTGATGGAGACTCAGAATTTTCTATGACTCAGGTAGAATGATTTAAAATCATTTCCTCCTTAAAAAGGACAGGAAGGAGAAGGGAAGAAGTAGGGGACGGAATGGGGTAAATCTCATTGTATCAAGAGGTACAGAAGACCTAAGGTAATAGAGGGGAAGAAGGGAGGAGATGAGAAAATCCTGAATCTTACTCTCATAAGACCTGGCTTAAAGTTAACTTACACACACTTAGTTAACTTAAAAAAAATCTTACCTTTCAAGTATTAAAGGGGGAAAAGTGGAGAGGTGGATAGAAATGGGGGGGGGAGAAAAATGGTAACTAACAGAAGGAAGGGAAGGGAAAATGGAAAAAGGGAAAGGGGAACAAAAGGGGAAGGGGTGGATATAGGAGGGCAAATACACTGAAGGGTGTGGTATTCAGTAACAAAATACTGGGGAATATGGATAAAGGGAAAAACAGGGGAAAATATAAACAGAGGGAAGATAGCATTTAGGGCAATAAAGAGTGTGAATAGGATGAACTCTCCCTTATAATGTAAGTGGATAGCAAAGTGGATTAAAAACCAGAATCCTACAGTATGCTGCTTACAAGAAACTCATTTTAAGCAGAGTCAAGGTAAAAGGTTGAAGCAAAATATATTTTGCTTTAGTTGAAGTGAAAAAAAGCAGGAGTAATAATCCTTATCTCAGAAAAAGTAGCTGTAAAAATAGATAGCATTAAAAGAGATAAGGAAGGAAACTATATCCTCCTAAATGGTACCATAGACAACAAAGTGATTTCAATATTGAATATGTATGCATACAATCAGATAGCATTCAAATTCTTAGAGTAGAAGTTGAAAGAACTACAGAAAGACATAGACAAGAAAACTTTAATAGTGGGAAATCTCAACTTTCCACTCTCAGATTTAGATTGAATCATAAAATAAACAAGAAAAAAGTTTACGAGGTAAATAGAGTGTTAGAAAACCTAGATATGACAGACTAATGGAGTAAACTGAATGGGGATAGAAAGGAATATACCTTTTGCTCCACAGTACATGGCACTTATACAAAAATTGACCATGTGCTAGGGCATAAAAAATTAATAATAAATTGCAGAAAAGCAGAAATAGTGAACATCTTTCTCAGATCTCAATGCAGTAAAAATCATGTGAAATATTGGGCCAGGGAGATATAGACCCAGAATGAATTGGAAACTGAATAAACTCATTTTAAATAATAAGTGGATCAAACAGCAAATAAGAGAAAGAATTAATTATATTATCCTAGATAATGTCAATAATAAAACAACATACTAACACCTATGGTATTCACTCAAAGGGGCTGTCTAGTGATATATTATATCTTTAAATGCTTGCATGAAAAATTAGAGAAAGAGGAAATCAATGATCTAAATATGCAAATAAAAATTAGAGAAAGAACAAATTAAAACCCCCCAATTAAATACAAAATTACAAATTCTAAAAATTAAAGGTTAAATTAATAAAATTAAAAGCAAAAAAACCCTATTGAACTAATAAATAAAACCAAGAGTTGATTTTATGAAAAAACCAATAAAACTGATAAACCTCTGGTCAATTTATTTAAAAAAAAGAACGAAAAAAACCAAATTACTAGTATGATAAATGAAAGAGTTGAACTCACCACCAATGAGCAAGAAATTAAAGTCATAATTCAGAATTATTTTGCCCAACTCTATGCCAATAAAATGGACAATCAAAGTGAAATGGACTAATATTTACAATAGGTTAAGTTGCACAGTTTAAATGAAGAGATTAAATACCTAAACAATCCTATCTTGGAAAAAGAAATTCAATAAGCCATCATTGAACTCCCTAAGAAAAAATCTCCAGGGCTTGATGGATTCACAAGTGAATTCTACCAAACATTTAAGGAACAATTGGTTCCAATTATATATAAACCCTTTGGAAAAATAGGGGAAGATGGAACTCTGCTTAACTCTTTCCATGACACCAATATGGTGCTGATACCTAAACCAGGAAGAGTTAAAACAGAGAAAGGAAATTATATTCCTAGCTCCCTGATGAATATAGATGCAAACATCTTAAATAAAATCTTAGTAAAATGATTACAAGTTATCACTAGGATAATACATTATGAACAAGTAGGATTTATCACAGGAATACATGGTTAGTTCAATAATAGGAAAACTGTTTGTATAATTTTTTATGTCAACAACAAACCTATCAGAAATTATATTATTATATCAATAGACGTTGAAAATCTTTTGACAAAAATACAGCAACCATTCCTACTAAAAACACTAGAGAATGCAGGAATAAATGAATTTTTCTTAAGAATGATTAGCATTATCTATATGAAGCCATCAACAAGCATTATATGTAATGGACATAAGCCTGAGGCACTCCCAATAAGATCAAGGGTGAAACAAGGATGCCCATTATCACTACTACTATTCAATATCATATTAGAAATGTTAGCTTCAGGAGTTAGAGAAAAAAAAGAAATTGAAGGAATTATAATTGGGAAGGAAGAGACAAAACTTTCACTCTTTGCAGATGACATGATAGTATACCTAGAGAATCCCAAGAAATCATCCAAAAAAAATTATTGGAAACAATTAGCAATTTTAGCAAAATTGCAGGATATAAAATAAACCCTCACAAATCATCAACTTTTCTACATATGATTACAGATGTATATAGCAGGAAGAACTAGAAAGAGAAATCCCATTCAAAGTAAGTACAGACAATATAAAATACTTGGGAGCCTATTTGCCAAGGCAGACTCAGAAATGTTTTGAAAACAATCACAAAACAATTCTCACAAAAATCCTCAGATTTTAAAAACTAGGCAAACATCAACTAATCATGGGTAGGTAGAGCTAATATAATAATAATAATGCCAAATCTACCAAAACTAAACTACTTGTTTAGTACCCTTCCAATCAAAAATCCAAAAACTTACTTTAATGAGTTCTAAAAAGTTGCATGTAAATTCATATGGAGAAAGAAAAAGTCAAGAAATTCCAGGGATTCAATGAAAAAAGTGCAAAAGAAGGTGGCTTAGCCCTACATGATCTAAAACTATATCAATAAGCATCAGTCATCAAAAATGTCTGGTATTGGCTAAGAAACAGAGTGGTAGACCAGTGGAATAGACTAAGGGCAATAGCAGGAAACAATTATAGTAATCTGCTGTTTGGTAAACCCAAAGAGTGCAGTTGTTGGGATAAAAACTCTCCCTTTGATAAAAAGCTGAGAAAATTGGAAGTTAGTATGGAAGAAACTTAGATTAAGCCACACCTCACAACCTATAGCAAGATAAGATCAAAATAGATACATGATTTAGATACAGGAAACAATATTATAAGCAAACTAGAAGATCAAAGAGTAGTTTACCTGTCAGATCTATGGAAAGGGAAGCAGTTTATGACTAAGGAAGAGATGGAGAACATCACTAAAAACAAACTGGATGATTTTGATTACATTAAATTAAAAAGTTTTTGCACAGACAAAACCACTGTAATCAAGTTTAAAAAATGTAGTAAACTGGGCAACAATCTTTACAACTAATGTTTCTGACAAAGGACTCATTTCTAAAATATACAGAGAACTGAGTCAAAATAGAAAAAAGCAACTAGCCATTCCCCAATTGACAAATCGTCAAAGGATATGCAAAGGCAATTTACCGATGAGGAAATCAGGGATCCATTATTATACAAAAAATTGCTCTAAATAATTACTTATTAGAGGAATGCAAACTAAAGCTTCTCTGAGGTACCACCTAACACATCTCAGATTGGCCAATATGTTCAGAAAGGATAATGATCATTGTTGGAAGGCTTGTGGGATATCTGGGAAACTATCACATTGTTAGAGCTGTGAATTCATCCAACCTTTCTGAAGAGCAATTAGGATCTATGCCCAAAGGGCAACAAAAATGTATATACTCTTTGATCCAGCAATACCACTATGGTGTCTATACCCTGAAGAGATGGTGAAAAAGGGTAAAATTATCACATGTATACAAATATTCATAGCAGCCCTTTTATGGTGGCAAAGAATTGAAAATCATGTAAATGTCCTTTAGTTGGGGAATGGCTTAGCAAACTGTGGCACATGTATGTCATGGAACACTATTGTTCTATAGAAACTAGGAGGGATGGGAATTCAGGGAAGCCTGGAGGGATTTGCAAGAACTGATGCTGAGTGAGATGAGGAGAACCAGGAAAAACACTGTATATCCTAACAGCAACATGGGAGTGATGTTCAACCTTGAAGGACTTGTTCATTCCATCAGTGCAACAATCAGGGACCATTTGGGGCTGTCTGCAATGGAGCATACCATCTGTATCCAGAGAAATAATTGTAGAGTTTGAACAAAGAATAAAGACTACTACCTTTAAATTAGATAAAAAAAACTGATATCTTATTTTCTGATCTTGCTATCTCTTATACTTTATGTTTCTTCCTTAAGGATATGATTTCTCTCTCCTCACATTCAATTTGGATCAATGGATAGGTTGGAAACAATGTAACAACTGGCAAATTGCCTTGGGGGGGTAAGGAAGTAAGATTAGGGGGGAAAATTGCAAAACTCAAAATAAACAAAATCTTTATAAATAAAAAAAAGAAATTTGACTTTGTTCTCTATATAATTTAGAAATGAGTCATATTTCTATTTAGAAAGATTTCATTTATTTTGAGTTTAAAAAAAATTCCCCCATTCTTGCTTCTGTCCTCCCTACCCCCACATAAGACATTCTGTTAATCTTAACATGGTTTCCATAGTATACATTGATCTCAGTTGAATGTGAGGAGAGAGAAATCATATCCTTAAGAAAGAAACATAAAGTATAAGAGATAGCAAAATTACATAATAAGATAATGATTTTTTTTTCTAAATTGAAGATATTCCCTATTACAGATACTCCAAAATTGTGCCTGATTTTTGGAGTGATGGAATGAGCAAGTCCGTTAAGGTTGATCAACATGCCTTTGTTGCTGTTAGGGTGTACAATATTCTTCTGGTTCTGCTCATTCCCCATCTTTATAGTGGAAACATTTATGCTTAACTATAGCTGTAAGTGGTGCTGAAAAATAATTTGGGAATGTTTATAAAGTTAAAGTTGATTAACAATATTTGATGTGCTATTATTCTGAGACAATGATGAATTCTATGTGATGTTTGACCATCAGCTTTAACTTGGTGCTTCTAAGATATTCATGTTTAATCTTCCATTATTGGGAGAGCCTTTAAGTTCTAAAATGTAATATCCTTACCGGACTCCTTTTTTGGGGGGGAAAGTAATAGCAGTCTTCAAATCACCTTAGACTGATATAAGTGGTAGCTAGGCTTGATTCAGTAAGGGTTATGAAAGGTCATAATTTTTAATGTTTCACTTTATTTAGCACTTTATCCCTTCTCAGTATAAGGGAAATGACTATCCACATTTTTCAGATGAGAAAGAATGGAAAAATAGTGTAAATGATCAATTCAAGGTCATTCAGTGATCTAAAAGAACTGGGATTCAAAACTAATATTTTTTAATTTAGCAAACCTTAGAGCTTTTAAAGATTAAAGATAAATTTAAACTCCTTGAAACTTTATATTTTCTTATAACTTAGTCTTAATAATTTAGATACCAGATTAAACCTGACAAGAAATGAAATATAACTGTTTTTCCATTATTCATTGTCAAACATTGCTTATACACCTTTATTTATAAATATTCAATAGACAAGAGGGAAAATGTACAATCTCAATTTTTACAAAGAATAGAGTTCTATTTGTCAGGATCTGTTTACATATAGATTGCTCTTTGTAGAAATTTGCAAATAGCTAAATTTACTTCATTGAAAATATTGTAGTTCTTTGATAAGTCAATTATCATTTCCAGAACCAAGATGTTCTTTCCAAAAGATATGACCATAAATGGCCCTCAGATATTTAATGTCAAAAAAATATTAACCTAGAGATTGCTTAAAGCTTATAATGATATAAATCATCAAATGTTCAATTAGCCTTGTTCCTTATAACTTTCTCTTTATTCACATCTGTTCTGTTTCAGCTATAAAATAAAATGTCAGAACAATTGAGCCACAATGAAGAGTGAAAATCGGAAAATGTCATCCTCAGGTTTAAAATAATGTTCACATGAAAACAAAACAAAATAAAAGTTATCTGAAGTAAAAGCCATGTATAATTAAGTACTACAACCTATAAGTTGTACACAATGTTTTCAAAGGTTTTTTAGTGGGTAAGTAGTGATAGATCAATGACCCTGGAATTAGGAAGACCAGAGCTCAAATCTGGTTTCACACTGTTAATATTTAGTATCTGTTTGACCTTGGGAAAATCATTTTACCTCATTCCCTTGCAAAATAAAAAAAATAAAAAAGTTTAGTAGCTTAGGAAAATCTCATGGTTGATAGTATTTCTGAATTTCATCCTGATGCTTCATTTCCTGAATGATCAAAGCCTTTTTTTTAGGTTTTGCAAGGCAATGGGGTTAAGTGGCTTGCCCAAGGCCACACAGCTAGGTAATTAGAAAGTGTCTTGAGGCTGGATTTGAACTCAGGTGCTTCTGACTCCAGGGCTTGTGTTCTATCCACAGAGCCACCTAGCCGCCCCTTGATCAAAGCCTTTTGTAGATAATTATAAACTTACTAATTACACTATGTGTTATGAGGCTCATCACCAGTAAACTAGTGTCTAGGTGATGATTTTTTTAAGTGAAAGCAAGTCATAAGGACCAGCTAAGACATTGATGAGTTGCTAGTTTTTTGAATGAAGGTAGTATTCAAACTAATGAAATCAAAAATTTATGAAGTTTTAAAGTAAATTTTGGCCTTAGAATTTTGTTTTAATAAACTTTTGTTTTTGAATATCCAACTATTTTGGAATCCTCTGGATGACTAAAAATAACATTTCCCCTTTTTATCATGTTTTTTAGAATATAGCATTTAGAATCTAAATGAATGATAAAGTAGTTCATTTAAGTAATTTTACATTTCAATAGAATATATATTTTCTTTTAATTTCATTTTTGCTCAAATCACTGGAGCTAAGGGTAGAAATAGAAATGTACTCTGGGTACTCAATCATTTTTTTTAAATTTAATTAATTTATTTATTTTGAATTTTACAATTTTCCCCTTTCTTTTGGCCTCTTTTCCCTTCCTTCTCTTTGTTCCCCTTTTCAGCCCACCTTCTCCCATTTCCTTTTGAATACTTGAAAGTTATAAGTTTCTTAATTGTATGTATGTATGTTAGTATGTATGTTAACTTTAAGACAAATCTGATGAGAGTGAGATTCAGGTGGTTCTCACCTCCTACTTTCTTCCCCTCTTTCCAATAGGTCCTTTGTACCTTTGTAATGATAATTGTCCTATTCAAACTACTCCATCCTCCCCTGTCTTTTACTTTCCCCCTTTTTAAAGAAGGTATTTTTAAAAAATCATTCTAAGTCACAGAAAAGTCATGAGTGTCCATCATTTCTGACTAAATACATTCTAATAGAGTTACAATTCTCAAGAATTATGAGAGTCTTTCTCCAAGGTAGTGATAAAGCCAGTTTCATCTTACCTTTATTCATCCATTTCATGTGTTTCTTCAGTCTCCTGTTTGAAGTCCAAATTTTCTTTTAAGCTCTGGTACTTTCATCAGGAAAAGTTGGAAGTATCCTATGTCATTAAATGTCCATCTTTTGCCCTGGAAGAGAAGACTCAGCTTTTCTGGTTACTGAATTCTTGGCTGCATTCCCACCTCCCTTGCTTTTAGGCCCTTTGATCCCTTAATGTTGTTGCAGCTAAGTCCTATGCAATCCTTACTGTGCCTTCTTTGTATCTAAATTGTTTATTTCTGGCTGCTTTCAGGATTTTCTCTCTTATCTGATAATTCTGGAATTTGGCCACAACATTCCTTGATGCTTTCACTTTGGGAATCCCTTTCCAGAGGTGATTGATTTATTCTTTCAATAATTCTTTTGCCCTTTGGTTCCATGGTACCAGGAAAATTGTCCATCACCAACTTCTGTAATATTATGTCCTGGCTTTATTTCTCTTCAAAATATTCAGGGAGCTCAAGGATCCTTAAATTGTCTCTCCTGTTTCTATTCTCAAGGTCAGTGGTTTTGCCAATGAGGTATTTTACATTTTCTTCTATTTTTTTGATTTTTTTGTTTCTTGTTGTTTCAGGTAGTCATTAGCTTCCACAGATTCCATTCATTATGTAGAGAAGAATTTTCTTCTTTTACTTTATGTAACTCTTTTTTCAATTGATCAATTCTATTTTCTGTTTGAACAACTGAGGTTTTGCGAGAATTATTTTCTTTTTACATTTCTCCAATTGTATTTTCCAAGAATTATTTTTGTTGCAAGGTGTTAATTTTCTTTCCCAAATTTTCCCAATGATTTTTAAACTCTTTCCTGATTTCTTTAAGGATGTCTTTCTTGGCTAGAAATCAAATCATATTCTCAGAGGTTCTAGATCTCTCTGAGTTAGGGTCTTTACCTTTTAGGTAGTTTTCTATGGACCCCCCTTCCTGCTGGCCTTTCTACATTTTCCTAAGATCTTGTGTTTGGGGAGGGGCTGGTTCACAGAGGTTTGATGTTGAGGTCCCTAGGGTCTTTGTTCACTGGGGTTAGTAACTCCAAGTGGGTTGAACAGTAGGGTGTCCTGATTTATTTCTCTGGAGTGTCTGTGACCTTGATTTGAGGCCTGGAGGGAGTGGGTAAAACTGCTGGATTCTTTTATCCTTAATCAATGTAGACTATGTCCTGAGGCAAGGTAATTAATCTCCCTTTTCAGCTTTGGGAGCTCTGCTGCCCATGCCTGGGGTGTGTGAGGGGGGTGAGTTGTTACTATGCTTGTTCTGGGAAGAAATTTCAGCTGAAATGAATGTATGGAGTCTGAGGTCCTCCAGAATAGAGGGCCCCAGGCAGGTCAATGTTCAGTAGCACTCAGCAACTCTCTGCACCAGAACTTGACCTCCAGCCCTACAGGAGTACCTCAGACTGTCAGTCCCACAACCAAAGCCTCCTTGGCTCTTGAACTGTGGCTCCCACAGTCAATGTGTTATGACTGATCCCAGGTTAGTCTGGCTCTCACCCTGCCTTGGCAAGCTCTCTGTCCTCAGCTCTTCCAGGATACCCAAAGACAGACCTTGTTTGTAGATGTTCTTCTCCCATCTTCTTTTTCTGGGTTTTGTTAAGAGGATTGTTTCATATTATATATGAGGGAAGACCAGGAGACCTTTGCATAGTGCCTGTCTTCTCCCTGGCATCTTGGCTGGAAGTCTATCTTTAATTTTTTTAACCAAATGAGCCAAATATTTTCTAAATTATTTTTTCATAAAATCACATATCATTTTTGCGTCTTAGTACAATTATAAAATTTCACCTAATGATTGCTTTGACTTCATCACACAAGATTTGTTATATTATTTCATTATTTTCTGTGTCTTGGATGAAATTATTGATTATTTCTATGATTTGTTGTTTAATCCACATATTCCTTAAAAATAGTTATTTAGTTTCTGATTAATTTATATTCTGCTTTTCCTTGGCCCTTTATTGCATGCAAATTTTATTTCATCATGATCTGAAAATGAAGCAATTGGTATTTCTGCCTCTTGTAGTTGATTAAGAGATTGCTTTTGGCCTTCTGCAAGGTCAATTTTTGTGTAGATGCCATGTATTGCACATTGAAAGGTAGTGATAAAGCCAGTTTCATCTTAATAGATAGCAGTTTTTTCCCAATTACCTTTTTTCTACAAGCACTCCCACACTTCCCTCAGAAATACATTTCTCTAGTGTTCTATCATTTCTAAATTTTTTAAAATTTTAGTCACCACCTTTACTTCTTTCTTGTTTGATGTATTTATATTTTTCTAATTCTGAGAGAAAGAGCCTGAATTCCTCCACTAGTTTAGTTTTGCCATCTATATCTTCCTGTGATTCATTTATTTTTTTCTAAAAGAATTTGATGCTATGTTTTTGGTGCATGTGTTTTTGTACTGATATTAATTAATTGTCATGGGAATTTTTCAGAAGATGTAGTTTCCTTCCTTATTCCTTTTAATTTGTTCTATTTTTTCTTTAGCTTCATTTGAGATTTGAATTACCACACATTATTTTTTATTTCAGCTGAAGTATAATATATTTCACCCCTTGCTTTTCCCTTTACTCTGTGTGAATCTCCCTGCTTCAAAAATGTTTCTTGTATACAACAAATTTTAGGATTTTGTTTTTTTAATTCCACTCTACTATCTGCTTCCATTTTTTGGGAGAGTTCATCTCAATCACAGACTCAGTTCTGATGACTAACTCTCTATTGTCCACAATACTAGTGCCTCCCCCCCACCATAAATACTTTTCTTTCTCTGTTCATCCTATATCTTTATAATAGCGCTTTGTTTCTGACTATTTCATCCCTCAATATGCCCTCACTCCTATCAGCCCTCCTTCACTTCCCCCCTTTTCCCTCCTATTTTTGATCTTCTTTTTAGTCTCCTTTCTGTTAGAACTGCCCTCCTTCCCCCTCCCCTTTCCCCTGCTAATTCCCTGAAGGTCAAGATAAATTTTTACACTCAACTGAATGTATATGTTATTTCCTCCCTAAAGTACATCTGATGGGAACAAAATTTGAATCATTCTTACCCCTCCCTTCTTTCCTTGTAGTGTAATTAATCCTTTGCCCCTCTTAATGTGACATAATTTACTCTGATCAACCTCCCCTATTCCTCCTCTTCCAATACAATCCTTTGTTTTTGATGTCTTATTTTTTATATGCTTCCATAAAATCATCTTAAGCCCTCACCCTCCAAGAATACTGCTTCTCATATAAATATAGTTCTCAAAAGTTATCAGTATCATCTTCCTTATGTGTAATCAATTTAGTCTTTTTGAATAACATTCTTTATGATTCCATTTTCCTTTTTAGTTACCTCTTGAATCTCATATTTGAAGATCAAAAGTTTTGTTCCGATTTTGTATTTTCATCAGGAAAGTTTGAAAAGCAGAGATTTTATTCAATTTCTCTCTTTTCCCTGAAAGATTTTGCTCTATTTTGCTAACTAATTTATTCCTGGCTGTAGTCCCAGCTCCTTTGCCTTCCAGAATATATTCCAGATACTTCAGTCATTTAATGCTGATGCTGCTAATTGTGAATCCTTGTATTTATACTGTTTCTTTCTGACTGCATGCAGTATTTTCTCCTTTATATGATAATTTGAAAACTTGACTACGGTATTCTTTGGAGTTTTCATTTTGGAATCTTTTTCAGGACATGTTCATTGGTGGATTAATTCATTGCCGATTTTATACTCTGATTCTAGGATGTCAGAGAAGCTTTCCTTCATGATTTCTTGAGGGATGTTTTCCAGGCTCCTTTTGTTGTTCATAGATTTTCAGATAGTCCACTAATCCTTAAATTATCTCTTTCCCATGAGGCATTTCTTGAATATTTTCATTTTTTCTTGACTGATTTGTTTTGCCTTGTAATGCCATTAGCCAAATTCTGAATTTTGAAGAAATATTTTCTTCAGTTAGTTCTCATATTGCATTATTAAAGGACATGATTTTTATCAGTGAATTTGCATGCTTCTTTCAAGCTCTTGAATTTCTTTTGCATTTCTTTTCCCAATTTTCTACTTTATTTTTAAGATCTTTTTTGATCATTTCTAAGAAGTCTTTTTGTACTAGAGGCCAATTCATATTTCCCTATGGGGTTCTACATATAGTACTTTTTCTGTTGTACTCTTCTGAAATGGTCTTGTGATCTTTCTTATTGCCTCTATAGGTAAGACTTTTCTTTGACCTTTTAGGGACACCTTTGTAAGCTTCTTGTGTTGAGAAAGAGGCTACCTTACAGACTGTTTGTGCCTTCCAAATCTAGGACCTTGCTTTAATTTGGCCTTTTTTGTAACAGCTGTGTATTAATTCTTGAGCTCTCAATTTACCCTCTGCATCACTAGAGCCCTCAACACCAACCCCAAGCCACCTGCTGAGCAACTATCAGAAGTTCTTGACTGAAGGTCTTTGCCATGACTTAGGGCCTCCATTTATCCCCTTTCATACTCAACCTATGCTCTTCTCTACTCTGTGCACTTGGCTATGTTCCCTGTGCCTGCTTCTAACCCCTTCCACACACGTGAATGAAGCAGAAGTTTCCAGATATCTTAAGATGGAAAATACTCCAAACTGCCTCTAGGGTTCTGTTGCTCCAGAATTCAATTAGAGACATCATTAATGTATTTTTGAGGGAAGTGTGGGAGTGCTTGTAGAATTTCCTGGCTTTTCTGCACCATTTTTGGCTCTGCCCCCTCCATCTGTTTTTGAAAAGAGATAACAACTTACAAAAACATCCTTATCCCTATACACTCAATCATCCAAGGGTGATTGAGTTGGAAGGAACTGCCAGTAAATAAATGACAGAACTAATCTCCTTTAAGTGGATAAAACTGGAAAATAATATATTTGAGGAAAAAAACAACCTCATAGTCTCCTGGTAGTGAAGTCCAAAAAAATAAAGTACCCTCTAACTTTTTCTTCAACTCTATAATTCCATTTTGAGGGATTCATCACTTATCTACTTTTTTGATTTCTTCATTGACTTGCCTTCCCTATTTAGTTTCCCAAGTGATTTCCCTAGATTTTATGAATGTAGAAATTTCTATCTTCTAGTACATTCAGATTATTTAGAACAATTCTTTATTATAAAGTTCATTTAAATAACAGACAACATGAAATAGAGGATATCAAGAAAATCCCATCTGTCGTGCACTTTCCTATTTCCCTCAACTTTAGTAATGATGATAACTAAAACTCAGTAAATGTCTACTGTAGGACCTTTGTAGTTTTGTAGCCACAGAGTAATAAACAAGTTTCTGCTCCATTATATGACTGCCATAATTATAGCAAAACTATGCATGCTGTTTCTGTCAATTAAATCCTCATTTGCTTTCTTAGTAACTAATTAAGAAGTCCTTATCATTCAGGTAAGGATAAATCATAGAAACAATTACTGTCAGTTATAGTAGCAAATTATACACCTGAACAAACCATCTGTTTGTCTTTGTGAGCTTACTTTAATCTAAACTCCTAGGACCTTTTCATCAGTGGAGGTAATGATATCAGAAACATCACAAACTTCTGATACCTGGAAAGAGAGAGATTTGGCCAGTTTAATTTTTCCCTTTACCTGGAATAGTAACTATATAATTGACCTCATATGGCTGGAAAACTACTCTTAAGATCTCCTGAAGCCTGAAGGGAAATGAAATTCGTTGTACTTTTTACTTCTGCATATTTTAAGGACCATAATTTTAGAACTGGAAATGACCTTAAGTCATCTCTAGTTCAACATCCTTCATTTTGCAGAAAAACATAGAAGCAAATGAGATTAAATTCTTTTATCAAAATTAAAATGGTGACAATAAGGAGGAATCAAGGTATGGGGGGAAAGTAATCTCCTAACTCTCAGGTTAAAAAGCCTTGTTCATTTTCTATTTCTGAAATTTAATTTTGTGTGAACTTGGGCAAGCAAGAACAACTTATCTTTGCTGAAGTCTTATCATTTACACATAATGCCTCTTATAGAGAGGAAAGAATGCCCAGCACTTGGATATATGGCTGAGGTTTGAATTTATTTGCTCATGCACTGAAACATGGCTTGGGACCAATGCAGGACAAAATGACAGAAAGGCAAAGAGGAGAAAACTCAGAAGAGCTTTTGGGGCTTTCCCTGTAAAACTACCTTTGTAATGAAGCACCATCTGGAATAACATCAGTGACAACTTTTTCAGTTCCATTCCTCAATATTATGCCTTCAAGAAAATATGAGAGCCAAAATTTAAAGGGGAAAATGACAAGTTATTAGAGTTGTTCTGTGTTGTGTGTAGTTTTATAAATTATAGTCATGGTTTCAGACGACTGAATCACTGGAAAAAATCGCGAAAGTCTCTTAATCCTTGCCTCTCATATCTCCTGTCTCCTTAGAATTTTCTTTTTCTCTAATTGAGACATGATCACAACCCATTGATTTGTTTCATAATTATGTTTCAAGACCATATTTACTATGTACCTGGGAATTTAAACATGTCCCATGAGAACATAAACCTTAGAATCTGGTGTATCATCAGATAAGAATTTGAAATGAAGCAGTTCAGTTAGACAACTTTTGGAATGCTTGCCAATTCTAGATATGATTCTCATATCATAATTGACAGAATATAAATTTGAACCACAGTCTTTTGATTAAAATTCAACATCCTTTTAAGTATAACATTCTGCTTAGGAAATTTCTAATACCATCTAAAGTTTAAAATGATATGAGTAGGTCATGATTGGATAGTTGAACAACTGGATTATATATATATATATATATATATATATATATATATATATATGGAGAGAGAGAGAGAGAGAGAGAGAGAGAGAGAGAGAGAGAGAGAGAGAGATAGTTTAATTTTATTCAATTTGTGACAAATGTAAGTCCTTTAACCTGACAATTAAATGACCTCAAAGCACAGACCAATAGTTTGTACTTTCCTTAATTAGTGTTGATTGAAGAATGGAAGTCTATATTTACTGCCTATAGGATTATAGGGATTTCCCTCTCTTCAGTCACACTCATGGCTGTTAGTTTATAGAATAAATACAGCAAAGTCTTCAGTTCTCCACAGTAATATGCACATCAGGATTATAAGACAGTAGAATGGTGTTCAACAATGTATCTCTGATGAAAGTATTAAACCACTTCTCTTAAAAGGGTCTGACACATCTCTAATAGCATTGCCTTTCACTGTTGAGTTAGCTAAATGTGTACTTGAAGAATTCTAGAGAAGTGGAACCCATACTCTATTAGTCATTTAAGCCTTATAATGAAGGGTTATGTCTTCCTATGGACTGTTATGTTAAAGTCTTGTGACTGGCAAGAAAACCTAATATCCATCATCTCTTGCTGAAGTCTAAAATCTACTGAACAAAACAACACAAAAATTAGATATAGATGATAAGACTATAGTGCTGATTTAGACATAGCTTTTGGACATGGACAATGTAGTCATTTATTTTTGTATTCTGCATATTTGTTATAAGAAAAATAGGTTTTATTTAAATTGAAGACAAAGAAAGGAGGAAAGGAATAAACATTTATATAGCACCTACTATGGGTACTTTGTAAGCATTATATTTTTACAATTCTTAACTCATTTTATTCTCACAACAACCCTGCAAGGTGAGTGATATTATTAGGCCCAGTTTAGAGTTAAAAATAACTTAAGAAAGATATGATATATAATGCAACTAAAAAAGCTAGAAAAAGAACAAATTAAAGATAAAATTCTGAAAATAAAGGGCTAAATTACTAAAATTTAACGTAGGAAAACCATTGATTTAATAAATAAAACTAAGAGTTGGTTTTA
This sequence comes from Macrotis lagotis, assembly GCF_037893015.1. Classification (NCBI taxonomy): domain Eukaryota; kingdom Metazoa; phylum Chordata; class Mammalia; order Peramelemorphia; family Peramelidae; genus Macrotis; species Macrotis lagotis. The sequence continues at coordinate 106,912,664 of NC_133658.1, read as the reverse complement.
TGAAAAAGTCAATAAAATAGTCAAACCTTTGGTTGCTCTGATTTAAACAAGAAAGAAAATAACCAAATACCAATATCAAAAATACAAATGGTGAACTAATCACTAATGAGGAGGAAATGAAAGAGGCTAGATGTCAGAGAAAAGTCAGGGTTCTTCCTCCAAGTTCTCCAAATACTATTCAATAATGACTCAGAATTAATTCTAGAGAAGATAAACCCACAAAAAAGATCAGTTGAAACATTTTGCCAATCCAAGATAATTTAGAAAATTATCAGGAATGATGAGAGGGTATGAGAGGGGGAAGCAATCCAGCATATACTATAATAAAGACTAGGTGTCTGCAAAGCAGAGACATGCCACAAGAATCAAGGCAGACAGGCATAGCTGCTTTCAAGGGTTTCAACACATAGGCAGGGAGTTTAGCCAGGAGAAGTTTATAGGGGTCTCTTTGGTAATCCTGAGGCATTGCCCATACTCAGAGTCACAGTACAGAGAGTGGGCCCAAGACCAGAGAACACTTGCATACCAAACTTATGGTTTCAGGGGAGTGGGATTATCACTCTTCCATGGAAGAAAAGACTACTTGTGGTCATTCAGAGTTCAGGAGTAACACCACTGCTTAAATCATACCAACTAGGAAGAATTGAAAATTTGAAAATAACTGCAAAAATCCCCTAACACTTGGAATCATATACTCTACTTTAGAACTAGAGTCATATTTTAACTGAGTTTAAATCAATTAAGTTGGGAAGATGAGCAAACAGAAAAAAAAAATTCTGACTATGGAAAGTTAATATGATGACAAGGGAGATAAAAATTTATGCTAAGAAGAACAAGAAAAAAAACAAGATCAAGAATAGAAACAAGTGGTCGTCTAGGTGGCACAGTGCATAGAGCACCAGCCCTGGAGTCAGGAGTACCTGAGTTCAAAGCTGGCCACAGACATCTAATAATTGTCTAGCTGTGTGGCCTTGGGCAAGCCACTTAATGCCATTGCCTTACAAGAAAACTAAAACAAAAGAATAGGAACAAGAAGAACAAGAAAAGGAAGATAAGAAAGTCAATTTCCTACATTCAAACTCTCTAAAATGTATATGAATTGCTTCAAGTCATAGAAGAATGTAGAAAGGATTTTGAAAATCAAAAAAAAAGAGAGATAGAAGGAAAACTGGAAAGGGGTGGAGGAAGAGCCAAGATTTTGGTGTGAAGCTAGCATGCTCTTGGCCAAGGACAAATCAGTGATCAGACCCCAGCCCCAGCATAAAAAGCTTGGATCTATACTTCCTATACCCTAGTAGCAGAGCTAATCAACAAAAGATGAGCAAAAAAAGCTAAAAAAAGCACTATTTGTCAGATAAAGATGATAACAATGCTATGTCAAAAGAAGAAATCACTCACAGGAGAAATATCCAAAATGTCTATGAATTGGACTCAAATACAAAAGCTCAGGGGAGAACTTAAGAAAGCATTTAAAAATCAAAGAAGAGGGGAAGAAGAAAAATGGAAAAAATGAGTCATGCAGGAAAAGTATGAAAAATTTACTAGAAAATTCAACACTTTCAAAAAGGAAACAAAAAAAAGGTAATTGAAAAAATAAAACCCTAAAAATTAGAATTAAAGTGGAGTGGAGCCAAGATGGCAGCAAAGGCAGAAATTCCCAGAAACTTGTTTCCCAAAAAATTCCAAAAGCTGTCAAATTATAACTCTAGACAAAATTTAGAGGGGGAGAAGCCACAAAAAGACTGAGTGATGCAATTTCCCAGTCTAAGACAACTTAGATCTCCAGGACAGGTCTGTTCCACTGGGACCAGGGTTTGGAAAAAGTCACAGCACAACTGCAGCTACTTGCAGCACAGCCTGTCTGGAAGACTGGGTCAGTGGAAGAGGGGCAGTTTAACCACTGGAAATAGTCAGAAAGGTTGGTGAGAGAACTCTGCTGCACCACAGTGAGTGTGGAGCTAAGTATCAGCCTCAGAGAATCCCTGCAGAGAGAACCTGCAGTAGGAACTGGCAAAGTCATGGAGAATGTCCAGAGCTCTCAGCCCATAGATGGTAAGGGGGTTTGAGGAGACTGCAGAAATCTCGCCACTCTCCCTGGGGCAGTACTCAGCTGTTTACCCACACTCAGATCCAGGTTGCAGTTTGGGCTTCCACACTACCATAACGAAACAGGACCACCCTCACAGCTTCAGGGACGAGAGGAGATTCTCATAAGACCTTAGAGGAATTAATATCCCTATGGGTTGGCCCTAAATCCCCCAAAAGCCCTGCAAGTGTGATAAATCAGTCTTGTGCTGAGGGAATGATCAAGAAGCTAGACTTAGAAGATGGACTTAGAATATATGGTTCTAGTTGGGTCTTGCCTCTTCACTGAATAGAACAAAGATGACATCACTATGTTTGAAACAAAAAAAAATGAAAATCAAGGGTATTAACTCTAAACCTGAGTTTCTCAGTATTCTTACTGTGCTGACAAAGTTTAACACTTTCTCTGATGAAAGCATTATAAACTGGGCATTCCTGAGTCAGTGGCCCCCATAACTAACAATTATTTGTAAAGTTTTTCAAGTGAGACATTCAGAGCCTCCCAGTACTTAGGGTCCTTTGAGATTCTTGAAGTTAATTAAATCAGGATTGGACTTAATCATTTTTTATGTAACAGGGAGTTAATTACCCTGAGTGGGGGGGGGGGAATAAAGTGAAAAAGAAAATAGACTTGGGGGTAGGGGTATAGATAATTCATGAAATGATTGGACTTTGAATTATACTTAGGTTTATGAGGATTGTGTGTCCTTGGAGGGTATTTGAAAAGAGGGTAAGATAAAAAATGATTATAATTCAATATAATTCAAGACTTGAATAGTATACCTTCAATCAGACAGAAAAGGGGAGGATACTTAGTGACTTTGAGACTATGCTGCTTATCAAGAAATCAATCTGTAATGGTACATTGATAACACTTTGAGTTTATCAAGCAATCGATTAATCATGCTGTGATTTATGACACGTGATTATTACTAATTAAGTGGAAATAACACCAGGTGAAGAGGCAAAGATTTATAATGGTAGATGGAAAGAAGGGAGATTGTGAACACTGAGTAAATTCTATTAAATAGATTTGGCCCAGAAAGGGAATAAGATATATTTCCATTTGGGTTTAAAAATCTATCCTGGGGCGGCTAAGTGGCATAGTGGATAAAGCACCAGCCTTGGAGTCAGGAGTACCTGGGTTCAAATCTGGTCTCAGACACTTAATATTACCTTGCTGTGTGGCCTTGAGCAAACCACTTAACCCCATTTGCCTTGCAAAAAGCTAAAAAAAACCCTATCCTAATCTACAGGATGTGGGGGGGGGATAGGAGAAAGGAAAGGTAAGGAAAGAAGGGTCTGATAAAAGGGAAGATGAACGTATAAGTGAAAGTAAATTGAAAGTTAAATTATAAAAAAATAGTTAAAGGGAAAGGGAGTTAAATGTTTTGAGGAGGAATAAGAGGAAAAGAAAGAGAAAATATAAGTGGAGAAAGCATGGAAGGAAATACAGAATTTGTAATCTTAATTGTATGGGATGCATTTTCCCAAAAATTGGAAGCCAATAGCAGAATGTACTAAAATTAGAATCCTACAATATGTTGTTTACAAGTAATACATTTGAAGTAGAGAGATACACAGGGGGTAAATGTAAAAAGTATGGAGAAAAATATATTATGCCTCAGCTGAAGTAAAAAAAATCAGAGGTAGCAATCCTGATCTCAGATAAAGTAAAAGCAAAAATCAATCTCTTTAAAAGCAATAAAGAAGGAAACTACATCTTCTGAAAATTCAACATTGGTAATGAAGCTATATCAATACTAAACATGTATGCACATAATGGTATAACATTCAAATTCCTAGAGGAAAAGTTGAGTGAATTACAAGACATATACAGCAAAACTTTAATAACGGGGTCCACAACTTCCCTCTCTCAGAACTATCTAAATCTAACCACAAAATAAACATGAAGGAAATTAAGAAGGTAAATGAAATCTTAGAAAATTTTGATGTGATAGACCTCTGGAGAAAACATAATTGGAATTGAAAAGAATATACCTTTTCCTTGACAGTACAAGGCACATAGGACAAAACTGACCACATACTAGGGCATAGAAATTTCTTAATCAAATTCAGAAAGGCAGAATTAATAAATGCACTCTTCTCAAACCATGATGCAATAAAATTACATGTAATAAAAGGCCATGGAAAAATTAAAAAATAATAATGTTGGATTAAATAACAAATAATAGAAATAATCAATCATTACATCCAAGATAATGAAAACAATGAGATATCATACCAAAATTTATTAGATGCAGTCAGGGCAATTTGATGGGGAATTTTCTATCTCAGAATCTCTATTTGAATAAAATGAAGAAGAGATCAATGAAGTGTGTATCCAACTAAAAAAGCTTAAAACAAAGAACAAATTAAATATCACCAAGTGAAATCCAAATGAGAAATTCTGAAAATCAAGGGAGAGATTAATAAATTTGAAAGCAAGAAAAACTATTGATCTAATAAATTAAGAAAGAGTTGATTTTATGATAAAGCCAATAAATAAATAAACCTTTGGTTAATCCGATTTAGAAAAAAGAAGATAACAAATCATCAATATTAAAAATAAAAAGGGTGAACTTACCACCAGTGAGGAAGTAATTAAAGAGATAATGAAGAACTTCTTTGCTGAACTGTATGCCAATATATTGGAAAACCAGAGTGAAAAGGATGAATATTTAAAACTACAAAATGCCTGGATTAAAAGAAGAGGCAATAAAATTCTTAACTAACCCCATTTCAGAAAAAGAAATTGAAGAAACTATCAGTAAACTCCTTAAGAAAAATTCTCAAGATCCAGGTGGATTTAAGAGTGAGTTCTAGGTGCAGCTAGGTGGTGAAGTGGATACAGCACTGGCCCTGGAGTTAGTAGAACCTGAGTTCAAAACTGGCCTCAGACACATAATAATTACCTAGCTGTGTGTCCTTCGGTAAGTCACTTAACCCTTTTGCCTTGTTAAAAAAACAAAAACAAAACAAAAGAAGTGAATTCTAAAAAACATTTAAGGAGTAATGAATTATTATTCAAAATAAATTATTTAAAAAATAGGAGGAGTTCTTTCAAAATCTTCTATGACACCAACATGTTTTTGAAACCTAAACCAGAAAGAACCAAAATGGACAAAAAATATCAATAGAACAATTTCCCTAATGAACATTGATGCAAAAGTCTTAAATAAAATTTTAGCAAGGAGACTACAGCAAGTTACTATGAGGATAATACAACATGACAAAGCAGGATTTATACCAGGTAGGCAGGAATGGTTCAATATTAGAAAAACACTCAAGATAATTGAGCATATCAATAGCAAAATCACCAGAAATCATATAATTATCTCAATAGATGCTGGAAAAGCCTTTGATATAACACAGCATGCATTCCTATTAAAAACCCTAAAAATTTTAGGAATGAATGGTGTTTTCCTTAAAATAAGAATAGTATTTTTCAAAAACCATCAAAAATATTATACATAGTGGGGATAAGCTTGGAGTATTTCCAATAAGCTCAGGGGTGAAACAAGGATGTCCATTATCACCACTACTATTCACTGTAGTATTTGAAATGCTTGCTTTATCAATAAGAGAAGAAAAGTAAATAGAAAGGAATCAGAATTCACAATGGGAAAGCAAAAATTTTAATCTTTTGCTGATGCTATGATGTTATAAATAGAGAACACAAGAAAATCATCTAAAAAACTCCTCAAAACAATTAACAAATTCAGTATTGTAGTAGGATAGAAAATAAACACACATAAATCATAAGCATTTGTATATATATATATATATATATATATATATATACACACACATACATATATGAACAACAAAGCTGTAAAGCAAAGGATAGAAACACATATTCCATTTAAAATAACTATGGATAACATTGGGAATATACCTACCAAGACAAACACAGAAACTATTTGAATACAATTATAAGGTACTTCTCAGCCAATTAGAACCATATCTAAATACTTAGGGAAAATGTCATTTGCTCATGGTTAGGTCGAGTTAATATACTCAAAATGACAATTCTCCCCAAATTAAATTACTTATTCAGTAACATACCAATCAAACTACCAAATAACTACTTTATGGAGCTAGGAAAAAAAACAGAACAATAGAAGACAGCATGAAAAAATCTCATTGGGACAGCAACTGGCCTAGAAAATAATCTAGAAATAATCATTTAAATATTATTGGATTATATGGAAACCATGATCAAAAAATAAAAAAGGTTGAATATCTCGTTTTTCAAGAAGTTAACAAGGACACATTCTCTGATATTCAAAATCAGAAGGTAAAATAGGAATTGAAAGTATCTACTGATCACCTCATGAAAGAAATTTCAAAATGAAAATTTTCTTGAATATGGAAGTCAGATTCCAAAGCTCCCAGGTCCAGAAACAAATATTGAAAGTAGTCAGAAAGAAACAGTTCAAGTATCATAGACCCACAGTTAAATAGATACAAGGCAGAGCAATTTCCATATTAAAGGATTGGAGGGCTTGAAATATGATATTCTGAAAGATAAAAGATTTTGGATTACAACCAAGAATCAATTACCCAGGAAAATTCAGCATTCGCTTTTAGGGAAAAGATGCACATTCAATAAAAACGTAAACCTTCATACTTTCCTGATAAAATAACAGAACTGAACTGACAATTTGATCTTCAAATACAAGACCAAATTGAATCATGAAAAATGTTAACAGGAAAGGGAATTCATAAGGTATTTACAAAGGTTAAATCAATTACTTTCCTACATGGGAAAATATCACTCTCCTTATTAGAACATTTTTAAGTATTATATTTGTAGAAAGAACATAGATGTGAGTTGAATATGAAAAGATGATACCTAAAATAATAATATTTAGTGATGAGGGTATGATAATGAAAGAAAGGAAAAGGGTGTAATACATTTTGGGAAATTATCTCACATAAAAAATACAAGAAAAAGCTTTTACAAAGAAAGGAAGAGAGTGAATGAATCTTACTAGCATAATCTACATTTAATTGGTTATAGAAATCTATCTAGTTCTAGAGATAAACAGTATATGAGGAGGATAAGAGAATAGTAGGGGCTAAATAGGGTAAATGGAGACAGGGGATAATCAGAAACAAAACACTTTTGATGAGGGACATGGTGAAAGGAGAAATAATAGGATAAATAGGGAAAGAAATAGGATGGAGTGAATGCAGCTGGAAATGGTAACTGAAAAAATGTTGAAACACATTGCTCTTACAAATATCTCATTTTTCAAAAATAAAGTGGAATCAAATTTGTAAAAGTAGTCATTCCTTAATTGATAAATTATTGAAAGATATGAACAGTTTCTAGATGAAGTAATCAGTTATCCATAGTCATATAAAAACCAAATATGCGTAGCTCTAACTCACTCACTGTTGATTGGAAAATTGCAAATTGAAACAATATTGAGGAATTATCTCATGCCTATTAGATTTAATAATGGGACAGAAAGAAAATAAAGAATGTTGGAAGGGATGTGGAAATATTATACATTAATGCATTGTTGGTGGAGTTGTGAAGTGATTCAACCAATCATAGAACAATTTGCAACTATGCCCAAAGTCTATAGAACCATGCATACCTTATATAGTGGTATTGAAGCAACATTATTCCTAGGTCTGTATCACAAGGAGAGGGAAAAACAGAAAGGAAAAGGACCTATATATATACAGAAATATTTATAGCCAATCTTTTCTAGTGGCAGATGGATGGATATTGAGGGATTGGTCATCATTTGATGAATGAATGGATAAATGGTGGCATATGATTATTATGGAACATTATTCTGCTATAAAATGCTTACAGGATACTCTAAGATGCCCATAGAAAGACATGAACTGCTGTGAAATGAAATATACTGTGCACAATGTATAGCTGTAAGATGATCAGCTGTAAATAACTTAGCTATTCGCAGCAAAACAATGATCCAAGATGACTCTGCAGGACTTATGAGGAAAAATGCTATTCAGTTCCCAGTGAAAGAATTGATAGTTTCAGAATACAGATTGAAACATATTTTAACTTAATTTTTTGGGAATATTTTGTGATCTATATTGTCTTTCATAATATGTCTGTTTTTGAAATGGTTTGCATGACTAAACATGTATCGCTTTATCAAATGTTGACTTCTCAATGGAGCAGGAAAAAGGTGAAGAAAGGGAATTTAGAAATCAAAGTATTAAAAATGAAAATAAAAAATTATTTTCTCATTTATCTTAGGGAGATAAAATACTAAATCAAAAAGTATTTTTTTAAACTAGGAAAAATAGTCAAATTGAAGAAATGAGTCATTTCTCATTTGAAAAATGATCAAAGGATATGAATAGGAAGTTTGCAGACAAAGTAATCAAAGTTGTCTATTGTCATATGCAAAAAAAATCTCTGAATCACTGCTGATTAAAGAATTGAAAAGTAACACTCTGTTGAGCTACCTCACACTTGTTATATTGGCTAATTTAAAAGAAAATTTAAATGGTACATGTTGGAGCAGATATGGGAATATTAAAGTACTAATGTACTAACTGGAAAATTGTATAATGATTTAACCATTATGGACAGCAGTTTTGAAATATTCCCAAAGGGCTATAAAATCATGTATATGCTTTGACCAAATAATATCACTAGTAGCTTGTGATACAACAAGGAATCCAGCAAAATAGAGTATAATATTTCAGCAGAAAAGATATGCATTCAGGAAATAGGAGACTTTCAATCTCTACTGAAGAAATACAAAGTTCAAAAGATGTATAAAAAGGTAAACAGGTCAATAAGATTAAACTGTTTACATCCTTATAGGGGAAGATAATTCTTGTAACATGATGAATGTGTTTCCATTAGGAAAATTCAAGGGAATATACTTAGTATGTGTGGGTATAAGTTGATTTTGATTTGCTAGTATGAAAAAAATTGAGAAATTAAAAAAAGAAGATTGCACTGGGAAAAGAAGGGGGAGGCAGAATAAGGTAAATTAAATCCCATGAAGAGACATGATGAACCTATTATAGGAAAGGGAAAGAAAGGAGGGAGTGAGTATTGATTGTAGCATATGTTGAACAGTTTGATTCAAAAGAAATAAAATACACTCCCAATTGGGATTAGAAATTTGTCTTAAACTCTTAAAAAACAGGTAGGAAAGGTCAAAGTAAATGAAATGAGGGACTGAGAAAAGGAGGGCAGAGGTGGGAGAGGAAATGTGGGAAAAGGATAGAAATGAGGTCAGATTGAAGGAGGTGTTCATCAAAAAACAAAAAAGTGATAAGGGAAAGGACACAAGGAGAGAGAAAAATATAAATGGAAATTCAGAGTGAGAAATCATAATGAATGTGAATCAAATGGACTTTCCCATAAAATGGAAGGAGATATCAGTGTGGAAGAATCAGAATCCTACAATATGTTGTTTACAAGAAAGGTATTTGAAGAAGAAATATACATGGAGTAAGGTAAAAGATTGAAGCAGAATTTATTATAATTTAGCTGAAGTAATAAAAAAGAGGAATAATAAGCCTGATCTAAAATAAAGTAAAAGCAAATTAGACTTAATTTAAAGTGATAAGGGTGGAAACTATATCTTACTAAAATTACCACAGATAATGAAATAATATTAACACTAAACATACATACCAAAAAGTATATCGTTTCTTAGAGGAGAATTTAAGTGAGAAATGGGAACAAATAGAGAGAAAAACCATACAAGTATTGATCCTCCATCTCTCTATTTTAAAATTAGACAACTCTCACCACAAAAATAAAAAGAAAGAAGTACATGAATACAATTTACTTTTTAAATATTTGATTTAATAGACCTCTTGAATCAGGAGAGAAAGAAATGTGTCTTTTTCTGGGAGGTATATGGCACCTACATGGCACCTACAAAAATTTGCAAAATATTAGGACATAAAATCCTCAAAATCTAAGGAAGAAATATTTAATAACTTTTTCTCAGATTATGATGTAATAAAAGTTATATTAATAATGTACCACAAAAATATTGAATAATATTAATTGATAGTGAAATAAACTAATTCCAAAGAATCAGGAGGTCAAAACATAGAAAGAATTAATAATTTCATTTCAAAGAAAATGATACAACATATCAAAACATATGGGATACAGGCAAAGCAGTTCTTAAGGAAAATTTTATCTCTTCAAATGCACTCATGAATAAAATAGAGAATGAGCAAATGAATGGATTGGATATGCAACTAAAAATTAGAAAAAAGAACAAATTAAATAACAAATTAGAAAACCTGAGATTCAAAGAAGAGATTTTTAAAAAGTATGAAATAAATTAATTAAAGAAAAAATGAAAAGGATGAATTCACCACCAATGAAGAAGTTAGAGCAATAATTCAAAGCTGTTTTGACCAAAGTATGACAAACTCAGTGAAATGGATGGACATTTGCCAAATTATAAATTGCTATCATTTACAGAAGAAGAAATAAAATAATTGAATGTCCCCAGTTCAGAAAAAAGAAATAGAACAAGCCATCAATGACTTGGCAAAAATTTCCCCAGTCAAACTGATTTGTAAATGAATTCTACCAAATATTTGATGAATAATTAAAACCAAATACCTGCCAAATTCATTTTATGATATAAATATGATGCTGGTGCCTAAAACTGAAAGAGAAAAAACAGAGAAAGATAATTATAGACCAGTCTCCTAAATGAATATTGAAGTGAAATTTTAAATTAAATATTAGCAAAGAGAATGCAACAATGTATCACAGAGTCATAAGCTATGACTAGGTATGATTTATACCAGGAATGCAGGACTGGTTCAGTATTAGGAAAACTACCAGCATAATTGACCTTATTAATAAAAAAGTAAAAGAAATCATATGATTATCAGAAGATGCTGAAAGAGTTTTTGATAAAATACAGAACTCATTCCTATTAAAGATACTTAAGAGAATAGGAATAGATGGAGTTATACTTTAAATAATAGGCAATATATTTCTAATGCCATCAGAAAGGCAATATATGTTATGGGGATAAGTTAGAAGCATTCCTAATAAGATAAGAGTGAATAAAGTATGTCTGTTATCACAGTAATGATGCGATATTGTACTATAAATGTTAATTTTAGCAATAAGAAAAGAAAAAGAAATAAAAGGAGCTACAGAGACAAGATAGCAGAGTAAAGGCAGGTACTCCCATGAATTCTCTCCCAAACCACTAAAAAGAGTTTTAAATAATGGGTCTAACTAAATTCTAGAGTGGGAGAACCTCCAAAAATACTGAGTGAAATAATTTTTCAGTCCAAAACAACTTGGAATATCTCTGGAAACAGTATGTTCCATCCAGCAGTGCCACTCGGGCCACCGCAGAGTGAACTGACTCTACCTATTTAGGAACAGATCATAGGGCACTTGGGTGCCTGGGAGTGCCTGAGTTCATAACAGCAGTGGTGATTTAAAGACCACTCAATCCAAAGATTGCTACCACAGAGCTGATGATGTCAATACAAACTGAAGTATACTCTTTTCCTCTCACTTTATTTTTCTTGAGGTTTTTCTTTGTGGGTTAGGGTTATGTTTACTTTTTTAACATGGTAATTATTGTAATGTTTTTCATCGCAACACATTTTTAACTTAACTTTGCTTTCCAAAGGCAGGCAATGGGGAGGGAGGAAGGGAGAAAATTTGGAACTCAAGATTTTGGAAGTAAATGCTGAAACATGGTTCTGTGTTTACCTGGGGGGACATTTAAAAATAAATAAAAAGTTGTATAGGTAGTCTTTCTGACAATTGACTAATTTCTACTAATTTCTGACTAATTTCACTACTTAGCAGGGAACTAAGTAAAATTTATAAGAATATATCATTCCCCAATTGATAAATGGTCAAATGATATGAAAAGACAATTCTCAGATGAAGAATTTAGTGTTGTCTATAGCTATATGAAAAGATGTTCTAAATCACTGTTGACTAGATAATTGCAAACAACAACTCTGAGTTACCAACTCACATATCAGATTGGTTAATATGACAAAAAAAGGAAATGATCAAACTTGGAGAGGATATAGTAAACTGGCATTAATGCATTGTTGGTGGAGTTGTGAAATGATTAAACCTTTCTAAAGAGCAATTTGGAAATATAATCAAAGGGCAGTAAAACTGTGAATGCCCTTTGATCCTCTTACTAAATCTGCACCATAAAGAGATATGAAAAAAGGGTAAAAACCTCACAAGTACAAAAGTGTTTATAACAACTTTCTTCATGGTGGCAAAGAATTGGAAACTGAGGGGAAGACCATCAATTGGGGAACAGCAGAAAAAATTGTGTTAAACAAATTTGATGGAACACTCTGTTCTATAAGGAATCCTGAGGGATATGCCTTCAGAATAGCACAGATGCTCACTGAAGTGATCAGAAACTAAAGAATAGTGAACATACCCACAGCAATATTGGGTGGTGATTAGCTATGATGGACTTCTTCATTTACAGCAGTGCAACACTCAAAGACAATTTTAAAAGACATATGGGAGGACTTCTGAGATGGAACCAAGATCATGGCATGAAGTTAGCATGCTCCAAGAGATTTTCTCCACACAATATAAAATGAAACCTTCTCACAGCCATTAGAGTCATAGATCCCATTAAAAAGAAAAAATAAAAAAACATTGTTTCAACTGTAGACATTTTAGAGGGTCTTCAGTGAAGGTCACTCTCTTTGCTGTAAAAGGGGACCAAAGCCTTAGGCAGAAGAGTAATGATGTCATTCTATGCTGTGTGATCCTGTGTCAATATTTCCCTTACCTTAAAACTAATTGTAAAGTTCTAAAGAGAGACCTTTTGGGTGTCCCAGCATTTAGAGTACTTAGAGGCTCTATACTTAAATACATTAGAAGTGACTTTTATTAGATACATAAAGATTTGTAGTACCATAGGGGCAGAGGGTAAGAAACTACACAAAAGGGTGGGACATAGATTAAGAAGTGACATTATTCTAAGGCATACTTTAGATGACAAGGGTTTAAGTACCATAGTTGGGAAGCTAAAGTGGGAGAATATGGGAGAGAGAAATTAACTGATTCTATGGTGGGAAGGTCAATAGGACTATGTTTGGAGTATTATAGAGAAGGAAGGAGAGAGGATCCTTTGAGGGAATGGACATAAAGACTTCATGAAAAAAATTTCACTTAGCTTGATGTTTTGGCTACAATTGGAAGAAATATCCTTGGGAGGGATACAAATGGTCCATGAAATGATTTAACTTTTCATGATACTTTGACTCATGAGGATTGAGGGTCCATGGAGGGTACATGAAAATGGAGTAAATTATAAAGTAATTATACTTTAGTATGGTTCATGACTCTTGAGAAGTGTATTTCTAATGAGACAAGAGGGGAAAGTACTTAGAGATATGGTGGCAATATGACTTTTCAACCAAGAAATCAATGAATCAATCAACCTTTGATTGATTGTATTTTGATTGTTAGTACTTCCCCATCAGGTCAGATAAAAGGTGTACAATTTGATAAAAGGGGAAATAAGTACAAGACAGGCTAAGAACAATAAAATGACAAAAAGGAGAAGACTGGGCATTAGTAGAAAAATAAAATCAAGTGAAAGGGCATGAAGATCTATTATAGTACAGGAAGGAAGGGAGGATGTGAACATTGAGTAACTCCCCTTTAATACATTTGGCCCAGATTGGGAATAAAATACATTCCAAATTCAGTTTTAAAATCTAGTTTATCCAATAGGGAAGGGGGGGAGAAAGAAAAGGGAAGAAGGGGCTGGTAAAAGGGAAAGTATAAGTGAAAATGAACAGAAAGTTAAAATTTAAAAGTTAAAAGGGAAAGAGCAAAAATTGGTGAGAGGAAATGAGAGGAAAGAAAAGAGAACAGTGAAAATGGGGAAAGTTAACATAGAGAGAAATAGAGAATTAGTAGTCTGAACTGTAAATGTGAATATAATGAGCTCTCCCATAAAATGGAAGTGAATAGCAGAATGGATTAAAAAATCAAAATCCTAGACTATGTTAACAAGAAACACATTTAACCACAGAGATACAAAGAAAAGGAAAAGGTAAAAAGCTGGAGCAAAATATATTATGCTTTAATAAAAGTAAAAGAAAAATCAGGGATAGTGATCTTGATCTCAGAAAGCAAAGCAAGAAGAGATGTCATTAAAAGGGATAAGGAAGGAAACTAAATCTTCCTAAAAGGCACCATAGGCAATGATGTTATATCAGTATTAAACACAAATGCACCTAGTGGTAGAACCCAAATTCTTACAAGTTGACACAGACAACAAAACTGTAATAATGGGGGATGTCAACCTCCTTCTCTCAGAACTAGATAAATCTAATCACAAAATAAGCAAGAAGAAAGCTAAGAAGGTGACTAAAAATCTTAGAAAATTTAGATATATTAGCGTCCTGGAGAAAACTCAATGGGAATAGAAAGGAATATACATTTTTTGTCTGTAATACATAACCCCTATATCCAAATTGAACATCTACTTGGGCATAAAAACCTACAATGAAATACAGAAAGACAGAAATATTGCATACATCACATTTAGATCATAATGAAATAAAAATTACATACAGGGCCATGGGAAGATAAACCAATAAATAATTGGAAACTAAATAATTTACTTTTAAGGAACAAATGGATCAAATAGCAAATGATACAAATAATCAACCATTTCATCCAAGAAAATGAAAACAATGAGATATTATACCAAATTTTATGAGATGCAGCCAAAGTAGGTTTTAGGGAAATTTTTATATTTCTAAATGCCTATATGAATAAAATAAAGAGGAGATCAATGAATTGGGCATGTAATTAAAATCATAGAAAAAAAGAATAAATTAAAGATCCTAAATTAAATACCAAATTATAATTTCTGAAAATTAAAAGAGCAGTTAATAAAATTAAAATAAGAAAACCATTACTTTAATAAATAAAATAAAGTGTGGATCTTATGAAAAAATCCCAAAATAGATAAATGCTTGGTTAATCTGATTAAAAAAGGAAAAAGAAAGCCAAATTACTAGTATCATAAATAAAATCCCTTATCTTATTGAAAATGCTCCAAGTTGGGATGGCTAGGTGGCATAGTGGCTAAAGCACTGGCCCTGGAGTCAGGAGTACCTGGGTTCAAATCCGGTCTCAGACACTTAATAATTACCTAGCTGTGTGGCCTTGGCCAAGCCACTTAACCCCATTTGCCTTACAAAAAACCTGAAAAAAAAAGAAAATGCTCCAAGTTTATCCCCATTACTTATAACATTTGTTTATGATGTTAGAGATATACTACTTATGATTTTATAGAAAATTGGATATATTTCAAAACTTTCTAGTGTTTTCAATAAGAATAGATATTTTATTTTATCAAAGGATTTTCAGCATCTATTGAGATAATCAAATGATTCTGTTAGTTTTGCTATTGATATATGTTATTATGCTGAATATTTTCCTAATATTGAACCATCCCTGCCTACCTGGTATAAATCTTAACTGAACGTGGTATATTATCCTAGAAATAACTTGCTGTAATCTCATTTCTATAATTTTATTTAAGATTTTTGTATCACTGTTCATTAGTTAAAATTGGTCTATAATTTTCCTTATTTGTTTTAACTCTTCCTGGTTTGATTATTAGTTCCAAGTTGGTGTCATAAGAGGTATTTGGCTGAAATCTTTCTTCTCCTATTTTTTTAAAATAGTTTATGTATAATAGAAATGAATTGTTCCTTAAATGGTTTGTAGAATCACTGTTAAATCCATCTGGCCCTGAGATGTTTCCTTAGGGACTGGTTATAAACTGGAATAGAGATAAGAGAGACAAAACATTATAAAAATTATAATTTTGATTTCATTAAATTAAAAGATTTTTGCACAAACATAACTACACCAAAGATGTTGAGAAATGTAGTAAATTGGGAAATAATTTTTACAACTAGTATTTCTGACAAAGGATTCATTTCTAAAATATAGGGAAACAGAGTCAAATTTATAAGAAAATAAGTTAATCCCTGATTGATAAATGAACAAAGCAAATGGAAAGAAATTCTCAAAGCAAACAAAGCTATCTATAGCAGTAAGAAAATATTGCTTTCAATCATCGTAATTAGAGGAATGCAAACTAAAGTATCTCTGAGATACCATTTCAAAACTCTCAAACTGATCAATATGATCAGAATGGGTAATGATTTTTGTTGGAGAGAATGTGAGCAAACAGCATTACTGGTGAAGATGTGAATTGATCCAAACTTTCTGGAGCACAATTTGGAATTATGCCCAAAGAGCAATAAAAATGTGTTTACCTTATGCAACTCCACCAATAAATTTGACAATCTAAGTGAAATGGATGAATATTTACAAAAATATAAGTTTCTCAGATTAAATGAAAAGGCAATTAAATACATAAATAACCCTATCTCAGGAAAAGAAATTCAACAAGCTATTATTGAACTCCCTAAGGAAAAAATCTCCAGGGCTAGATGGATTCACAAATGAATTTTAACAAACATTTAAGGAACAATTGGTTCCAATTCTATATAAACTCTTTGTAAACATAGGTGAATATGGAACTCTTCTTAACTCTTCTCATGACACCAATATTGGGTTGATACCTAAACCAGGAAGAGTTAAAACAGAGAAAGAAAATTATAGACCTATCAGCCTGAAGAATATAGGTGCAAAAATCTTAAATAAAATCTTACCAAAACATTTACAAGTTATCACTAGGATAATACATTATGATCAAGTAGGATTTATTCCAGGATTGCAAGGTTGGTGCAATATTAGGAAAACTGTTCATATAATTAATTATATCAATAAAAACTTATCATAAATCATATCATTTTATCAATAGATGCTGAAAAAGCTTTTGACAAAATACAGCATCCATTCCTATTAAAAACACTAGAGACTGTAAGAATAAATGAATTGTTTCTTAGAATAATAAGCAGTATCTATCTGAAACCATCAACAAACATTATATGCAATGAGGATAGGCTAGATTCATTCCCAATAAGATTAGGGATGAAACAGCATTGTCCATTATCACTACCACTATTCAATATTGTATTAGAAATAGCCTCAGAAATAAGAAAAGAAAAAGAAATTGAAGGAATTAGAATTGTGAAGGAAGAGACAAAAGTCTCATTGATGATGATATAACTACAGAATCCCCAAAAAATCATCTAAAAACTACTATAAATAATTAGCAACTTTAGCGAAGTTGCAGGATATAAAATAAATCCTCATAAATACTCAACATTTCTTTATATGACTAGCAAGATATAGCAGAAAAAGCTAGAAAGAAAAATCCCATTCAAAATAGCCTCAGACAACATAAATTACCTTGGAGTCTACCTGCCAAGGCAGACTCAAAAACTTTTGGAAAGCAATTCCAAAACATTTCTCCCACAAATGAAATCAGATTTCAATAACAGGGAAAACATCAACTGCTCATAGAGAGGTCAAGCAACTATAAAGAAAATGAGAGGGTTTTTGTTTGTTTGTTTGTTTGTTTTTTTAGTTTTTGCAAGGCAATGGGGTTAAATGGCTTGCCCAAGGCCACATAGCTAGGTAATTATTAAATGTCTGAAGCTGGATTTGAACTCTGGTACTCCTGACTCCAGGTTCAGTGCTCTATCCACTGTGTCACCTAGCTGCCCCTAAAAATGACAGTTCTTCAAAACTTAACTACTAGTTTAGTGTGAGAAAAATTGATGAGTTAGAAAAAATTGCAAGTAAATTCATATGGAGAACTAAAATTCAAGAATTTCCAAAGGATTCAATGAAAAAGTGCAAAAGAAGGTGGCTTAGCCTTATGATCTAAAATTATATTATAAAGCATCAGTCATCAAAACTGTCTGGTATTGACTAAGAAATAGAGTAGTGGATCAGTGAAATAGACTAGGTGCAAAACCAGGAAATGATTATAGTAATTTGTTGTTTGATAAACCCAGAGTCCAGCTATTGGGATTAAAAAACTCTCTCTTTGATAAAACTGTTGGGAAAATTGGAAGTTTGTATGGCAGAAACTTGGATTAGACCAACACCTCACTCCCTATACCAAGATAAAATCAAAATGGATACAGGATTTAGACATAAAAAACAATATTATAAGCAAACTAGAGGATCAAGAAGTAGTATACCTGTCAGATCTGTGGAAAGGGAAAAAGTTTATGACCAAGGAATAGATGAAGGATGTCATTAATAACAAACTAGATTAGTTTGATTACATAAAATTATGAAGCTTTTGCACAGACAAAACCACTATAACCATGATCAAAAGAGATGTAGTAAATTGAGAAACATTTTTTACAAACAGTATTTCTAACAAAGGACTCATTTTCAAAATATTCAGAGAACTGAGTAAAATTTTCCAAAATAAACCAGGCCATTCCCCAATTGACAAATGGTCAAAGGATATGCAAATGCAATTTATAGATGAGGAAGTCAAAGTTATCCATAGTCATATAAAAAGCTTCTCTAAATCTCTATTTATTAGAAAAATGCAAATTAAAGCATCTCTGTGGTACTACCACACACTTCTCAGACTGACCAATATGATCAGAAAGAGCAATGATCAATGTTGGAATGGATGCAGGAAATCTGGGGCACTAGTATGTTATTGGTGGAGCTGTAAATTTATCCAGCCTTTCTGGAGAGCAATTTGGAATTAGCCACAAAGTGCAACAAAACTGGGCATATCCTGTGATACAGCAATACCACTACTGGGTCTATAACCTGAAGAGATGATAATAAAGGGTTGAAAATTAAATGAATGTCCTTCGATTGGGGAAAGGCTTAACAAACTGTGTTATATGGTCATGAAACACTATTTTTTCTCTTAGAAAACAGAAGGGATGGGAATTCAGGGAAGCCTGAAAAGATTTACATGAAATGATGCTGAATGAGATGAGCAGAATCAGAAAAATACTGTATACCCTAACAGCAACATGGGGGTGATGATCAACCTTTCATGGACTTGCTCATTCCATCAGTGCAACAATCAGGGACAATTCCGGGTTATCTGTGATGGAGAATACCATCTGTATCCAGAGAAATAATTTTGGGAGTTTGAACAAAGACCAAAGACTATTACCTTCAGTTTAGAGGGAAAAACATTATCATATTATGTAATTTTGCTCTCTCTTATACTTTATTTGTTTTCCTTAAGTATACAATTGCTCTCTTATCATATTCAACTTAGATCAATGTATACCATGGAAACAATGTAAAGACTAACAGACTGCCTTCTGGGGGGTGGGAAGCAAGAATAGGAGAAAATTATAAAACTCAAAATTAATAAAATCTTTCTTTAAAAAAATGTACATAGCATTTGACCCAATATATCTCTATCTCTATCTCTATCTCTATCTCTATCTCTATCTCTATCTCTATCTCTATCTCTATCTCTATCTCTATCTCTATCTCTATCTCTATCTCTATCTCTATCTCTATCTATATGAAATCATCTAGAACCAAATTTCAGAAAAGCCTGGAAATACTTACATGAATTGGTACTAACAGAAATGAGCAGAACCAAAAGAACATTATACATAATATCAACAATATGAGGTGATGATCAACAATGATGGACTTTTTCATTTCATCAGTACAATAATCAAAGGCAATTTTAAAAGATATTTTAAAAAATATTTATTTTTATCTACATGCGCATGTCTATGTTTAAATTTCAAATTTTTCTTCCACCATGCCTTCTCACCCACCTCCCCTCTTTGGCAAACAGTCAGCTTAGCACTGTACATACATATTTTGATAACCATGTTTAAAAGATTAGTAAATTTCCAATATTAAGGAAGTAGAATTAAGGGAAAGAGATACATAAGAGATAATTTTTATAAAGTATTCATCAGATTATGAAGGGTGGAGTTTTTGTGTGTATTTTATTTTGTTTTATTTTTCTTCCTCTGGATGGGGATAATATAGTCTGTAGCCAGTCCAACACAGTTGTGCTAACTCTTTCGACTGCTGAGAAGAGCTGCTTCCATCAAAGTTGTTCTTTTCACAATGTTGTTGTTAATGTGTACATTGTTTTCTTGGTTCTGCCCCCTTTGCTCAGCATCAGATCCTATAAGTCATTCCATGTTTTTCTAGAGTCCAATCACTTATGATTTCTTACAGAACAGTAGCATTCCACAGTATTCATGTAGCATAACTTGTTTAGCCATTCCCCAATTGATGGGCATCCCATCAATTTCCAATTCTTTGCCACTACAAAAAAGAGCTGCTATGAATATTGCGGTACATGTTGGACTTTTACATTTTTTTATAATTTCTTCAGGATATAGACTTAGAAATGGATTTGCTGGATCAAAGGGTATGAACAGTTTTATTGCTATTTGGGCCTAGTTCCTTATTGCTCTCCAGGAAGTTTGAATCCATTCACAGTTCTACCAGCAATAAATCAATGTCCTAGTCCTCCCACAATCTCTCGAGCATTGATCATCTTCTCTTTTTCTCATCTTGACTTATCTGCTAGGTTTGAGATCATACCTCATTCTTGTTTTAATTTGCATTTCTCTAATCACTAATGATTTGGGGAATTTTTCATATAATTATATACAGTTTCAATTTCTTCATTTGAAAACTTGACTATTAATCAATTGGGGACTGACTTGCAACCTCATAAATTTGTTGTAATTCTCTATATATTTTAGAAATGAGACCTTTAGCAGAAGTCCCAGTTATGTAGATTGTTTCTCAGCTTTCTGCTTTCCCTCTAATTTTGACAGCATTAATTTTATTAGTGCAAAATCTTTTTAATTCAATATAGTATAAATCATTCATTTTACAGTATAATGTGCTGTAATTCTTATTTCATCATAAATTTATCTCCTTCCCATAGATCTTATTAAATATTTCTTGATCTATGAATTAATCAGTGGTATCACTTTTTAGGTCTAAATTCTATATCCATTTTGATCTTACTTTGGTATAGGTTGTGAGATTTGGATCTATGCCTAGTTTTTCCATACTATTTTCTAGTTTTCTCAACAATTTTGTTATATAAGTTCTTATCCCAGAAGCTAATATCTTTGTGTTTGTCAAATAGTCACTGTAGTCATGTACTGTGGTTTCTTTTGAGCCCGTCTTAATCCACTGATCCATTACTCTATTTCTTTAATAGTACCAAACAGTTTTGTATAGTTTTAGATCTGATAGAACTAGGTCAACTTTCCTATTGTTTTTTTTTTTCATCAGTTCCCTTGCTATTCTTGCCCTTTTGTTGCTACAGATGGATTTTGTTACTATATTCCTAGCTCAGTAAAGTAGTTATTTGGTAGTTTAATTAGTATGTAATTGGATAAGTAATTTAATTTGGGTAGAATTGTCTACCCAATATTATTATATTAACTCATTTTTAGTATACTATATCGACCTAAACAGGAGAATTTGCCCTTTTTCTAATTATTTAGATCCGATTTTATTTGGTTGAAAAATGCTTTATAATTGTGTGCATAAACTTTTTATCCAGTTTTCAAAATTTTGTCTTATGTATTATGTAAGGTTTTTTTTTTCTCTAAACCTTTCTTCAGTTTGGATCTGATTCTTCTCTCACAGTATTTTCAATACCCACCTATGCTTTGCATAATTATAAATATAAAGTTCATATCATATTGCTTTCTGTCAAGGGGAGAGGGGAGGGAATGGAGGGAGGATTAACATGGTAAAACTCAAAAGAATAAATGATTGACAAAAACTACTACTGCATGTGGTTGAAAAAACAAATAATAAATAAATATTTAAAATTTTAAAGAAGAAAGAAATAGGTAGCCTAAGGGATATATCACAAAAGCTTTTATTTATTCCTTTCTGATCTGATTCTCTTTCAGATTGATTTCCTTGACAATTATTCAGACATAACCTGAGGATGGGTGTGTATGTATGTATGTATGTATGTAGGTCGCATGCACATACACACACATATATAAAACTGCACCCTTTACCAAAATTGTTTTGTCTTCTCTACACTGAGGTGATAAATGCAAAAGATTCAGTTGAAGAAATTAGCAATAGCAAACGACATCAATTCTATAAAAATGACTATGTGAACTGGGAGTTAATCTTATACCTATGTGTAGCAGAGTTGAAATAATAAGTTATTTAGTATAAATAGCATTTCAGTGGTAAATTTAAATACTAGTTGTACTCTCAAAATCAAACCTGAGAAGCATTTTCCAAACACCCAATTTATTGCTGCTCTGTATATTAAGGTTTTTGCCCCTTAGTTGTCAAAACAATTGGTTATCCCTTAAAACAATTATTTGCAGATGCATGCAGTTAAAAACAACTCAGCTGGAACTAATGCTGCATTAAAACTCCCTGCACAAAATCATCTCCATAGCAGATGTGTTGATTCAAATGCACAAAAGCAAAGATATTCTTAATTTAGGTAGGTGACTTTAAGGAAAACAAATGCTTTACAATCTTGGAGAAAGGATGTAGAGGAAATAATGGTTTTTCTTTCTTATGAAGCATCCTGTAGCATCATGTTTACAAAACCTGGTCCCAGGGTAGGGAGGAAGGGAAATGGTCTGCATGTATTATAGCTTTCACTTTTTTCAAAATAGCCAAAATCATACCTTTTCAAGACCTCTTTATGTGTTAAGTTTAACTTCCCTGATGACAAAGAAAACTAATTAAATAAAAACATCTGATACAGACAGTTTTGTCTTAGTAGTCCCTTTCCTCTATACAATGATGGAAGTAAAATTGAGAAAGTGATCAACACATAAACACATATCCTCATATATGCATTGGCACACTCATTTAAACCTCATCACCATCCAATTTGGTAAGTGCCATTTTAAATCTCATCTGACAGCAGAAGAAATTGAGGCTTGGTTGTTGAATCACCTGTCTATGACCATATAGCTACTATGTGTCAGAAGCATGATTCAAATTCATTGTGATTCCTCATTCAGCATTTTAACTTCCATGACTTTTTATTCTTTTTCAAAGACTTCATAGCCTTTTATATAGTCATTTATTTGTTTTTTTCTCTCCTTGTCATTAGAAGTCAGCTTCCTTTGGTTCTTTTTTTGAACTTTCAAATTACATTGTTATACTTGTTTTGTAAGTTGCAATCATGATTCTGCTCATTTTATCCTCCATAAGTTCTTATAAATCTTTCCACTATTCTGTGAATTCCTTTTAATTTTCATTTCTTATTGCACAATAATATCCCATTATATTTATTTGCTTCAATTTTCATTTTCCTGCTTTTTTCTTTTTTTTAATTTCCTAATCAAAGAGGAGCAAATTTAATTTCAGTTCTCTGCTAAAACAATATTTTTATGTGCATTGTTCTATTTGTTAGTTCAATTTTTTAAATCTTTGGTCCTTTAATAAATTAGAGAGCCTCAATTCATGATTTTAATTATTTGAATTTCTACCACTGTCATTATCACCACCATTACTTCTCCAAATCCTGAAGCCATAATTTATGTTTGTCTTCCTGCAGTCCCTTTGGCAACCTGCCAATGAATGCCAGGGTTCAAGGGGTGACTATTCTAATAGAGAATTATTTTAAGATCGTGGCATTTAACACTTTTCAGAGTTTCACTTCAGGTCATCTATGAATATCAGATTAAAGTAATTTTGTATTTCAAGTAATTATATATATATATATATATATATATATATATAAATCCTAGAGAAAATTATATTCTACAAATCACTTTTATATTAACAATCAGTTGGAATATAAATATTATTATATTTATTTTACAGGTGAGTTAAATGATTCATAAAAATTATGCTTAACCCAATATCGAATGAAAATTAATCCACAGGTTGAAGACATTTCTATTCCTCCTGGTTCTAAAATTGATTCTTCTTAAAATAATTCAGAGTTCTTTCACAGACACAATAAAAATAAGCACAACACACACACACGCATAAACATACACACACCCTGATTATTTTTAACACCAATTACAATGGGATTTTACAGAGCACCTCATCATTGAATATGGCTAAAGGAAAATATACAATCGGAGAGGGTTATTAAAGAATTTTCCTATATGGGTATAGTATTGCAAAAACGATCTTTCAAGTTCAACTCTATAGTGTTATGATCTGAATGGAGTTTTTTTGAAAAATAATATAACTATCTTAATAGAAGTCTAGCTTATTTCATTGTGCTTGTCATGGCATCATCCTTCATTTTTAGGAATGGAATTTTAAAAGGGATGAGAGATTATTACTTGAACATCAAAAATATTTTTTCTTATTTTTATATCACTTGCTGGATCCTAGTGATTTTTTAATAGACCCTTCCAACACTACATGAAATAACAGTTTAAGCCTCTGACACAAACTTGCTTTTGTTGGAAAATATCTGTTTGTCTTCCTTATGAACCCTGAGAGAATCTCATTAAACAGAACATTCATTGAACTGGAGATCAAAAACAGTGAAAAGTCAAAAGAAAAAGAAAATAATTTTATTAGTATACCTTAAAAAAGACTATTTGTTGAGTTGGTTCATTTTGTCAAGATATAAATTTTGCTTATGCCTTAATATACTTATATTTTGCCTCTATCATCAGAGGCAATGGTATTGTAGAAAGACCAAACTCAGAAAGATCTAAGTTCACATTCTGTCCTGATGATGATGATGATGATGATGATGATGATGATGACTATGATGATGATATTTGTCATTTATTTATTTATTTATTTTCAATCTTATGTACATGTATATTTTCAAGTTAGAAAATTTCCCTAATCCTCCCTTCCCACAACCCTCCCCTTAGCAGGGAACAGTCAGGACAGCATTTTATATACATATTTTGTTAAACATGTTTACAAATTAGTAATTTTGGGCATGAATAATTAGGATTAAGGGGAAGAGATACATAACAAATATTTTTTATAGAGTGTTCATCAGATTAGGAAGGGTTTTTTTCTGTGAGTTTTTTTTTTTTGTTGTTTTTCTTCCTCCATCTGGGAATAATATAATCCATAACCAGTCAGCTACAGTTGTCCTAGTTCTCTGGACTGCTGAAAGGAGTTTCTTCCATCAAGGTTGTTCATTTCATAATGTTGTTGTTGATGTGCACATGGTTCTCTTGGTTCTACTCCCTTCACTCAGCATTAGATCCTGCAAGTCATTCTATGATTCTCTGGAGTCTGACCCTTGATGGTTTCTTATAGAACATTATTATTCCATAGTATTCATGTGCCAAAACTTGTTTAACCATTCCCCAGTTGATGGGAACACTGTCCTCTATTCTTGAAGAACACCATGAAATCAGGAAATATGATGCCATGACAAGCACATGAATTGGATTTGAATGAATGAGGGGCATACTTTGCTAAACCAGTCTCAGTTTTGTCTCTAGACCCATCTGCATCCAATTGCCAGATTTGAATAACAATGGCAAAAGATGACTCTAAATGTGAAGCAATCAGGGTTAAGTGACTTGTCTATAGTCACACAGCTAACTAAATATCAAGTATCTGAGGCTGGATTTAAACTGAGGTTCTCCTGACTCCAAGGTCTTTGTTCTATCCAGTGCACCACCTATCTTCACTAGATTTAGTCTTAAGACACCTACTGGCTCTGTGATGCTGGGCAGATCATCAAATTTATACTTTGTCTCATGTTCTTCACTTATAAAATGGAGATGAGAGTAGCACTGCCTCCCAGAGCTTTTGTGAGGGTCAAATCAGATAATGTTTTCAAAGGAACCCAGAACAGTATATGACATATAATAGGCATTATAGAAATGCTTGTTCCTTTCCCTTTTATCTTGTTTTCATATCTGCTGAGAGCACCCAGCCAGTAAGAATCATTTAGTGAAATTTGATTGAATCAATAGAATGTAGTCCCTATAGAAAAGTTGTCTGGAAGTCTTTCTGATTGTTGGGGCCCAAGTTTGTGGAGTCATATTAAATTAAAGACTGTGGTACACTTCAGGGTATTTCTTTTAAAAAGGATAGAACTATTTATATCAGGTTTGATCCTTCAGTTTACAGCTGAAAAGGATGATAGTGGTGGTAATTAAGTTAAGCACACATACTTATAACAAGATTGTTTTCTTTCTGGACAATTCTTGGTTCATCCCCCGTCCCCTTCGTACTTTAGAATTGGGAAAATTGAGATCCAGGTCAGTTAATTGAAATGAATAGATAACAGCTAGTGAATGCTGTGACATGAATTTAGGTTGTCTGACTTCCTTTAATGTGTTCCTTCTCATGAATCAGTCCAAGGGCTGTCAGGGGCCAGTGCCATTGTTTACATTTTCACATACACATGCACACACACATACACACACACACACACACACACATGCACATACACACAGACACACACACACAGACACACATCTGTCAGATAGGTAAGAGCTACAAAGAGTCTGCATAGTAAAACCCAACTTCATATAATAACTCCTTACCTTAGGATGCTAGAGTAAGAGATTTTATCCTGTGTCAATATATGATTTGAGCAACTAGGTGGCACATTGGATAGAAGAGTTGGGAATCAAGAAGACTCATCTTTTTGAGTTAATATCTAGTTTCAGATACTTATTAGCTGGGTGACCCTAGGCAACTCATTTAACCCTATTTTCCTGTTTCTTCATCTGTAAAATGAACTGAAGAAGAAAAGGGCAAACCACTCCAGGTTGTTTGTCAAGAAATAAGGTCACAAAAAGTTGGACAAAACTGAAATAATTGAACAACAATATATGAATCAATCAATAAATAAATGGGTGAATAAGAAGACATAGACTTCTTATAACAAAGACCTTGGGAACCATCATTCTATAAAACCCTGAAGTTCCTTTAAAGAAAGAAGTGAAAAAAAGTGAAAAAATGTTTTTCTTCAGAAGAAATTAAATGCTGTCCTTATTTAGGACAGAAATGCAGTATTTTGGAAATTAATTTCTGCAGCAGTTTCCTTATATGACTTTTCCATTAAGAAGTCCATATAGATTCATGTATAATATTCTGCACGAATAATTTAGAAATAAGTAAATATAGTCCTTTTAAAAATGTTACTCTTTTATTAGGCTATCTGCATGGAAAGGGTATTTTTACTTTCCTGGTTCTGAATGCTTAAATATGTAAATGGTAATTTATGCAGCTTTTTGGAGATTTTTCACATAAAAGAATATTACTGAGATTTTTTAAAAAGAAAGTTATTGCTTGATAAATAATTGCTCTGGTAATTTTTGAAAACTCATTTGATCAACTAGGTATTAAAATTTGTGTGTGTAGACAATTTTGCAAAACGCCAATTCTAATGGGAAGGATGAGGAAGATGTCAAGTAGATGTTAAAGGTGGAGGAGTTAGTCCTGGAGGGGAAAAGAAAAGAGTCAGGCACTTAATATCTTGGCTTTGAAAATAGTAAAAATACAGTTGCATTCTACTAATGATATTGCCAGAGGAAGAAGGGAGGCCCTCTGGGGGAGAGGACAAAAGAGCAGTATTGTTGAGATGTATATCTAAAAGTGGCTCAGATCTCTCAGATAACTTGGAAAATAGCTGTTAAAAGAAGAATGTCTGAGAGATGAAAGCCAGGGGATGAATAAGGAATAGGAGTGGCCAAGATGGGAGAGACTGGAAATATATAGTATGACCAACAGAGGCTAGTTTGTTTCACAGCTCACAAAGTAAACCCTACTTCATTGTCTCAGACTAGAAATCTATAGATGGTAGCATCAAAACCCTGAGAAAAGGATTCTGAAAAAACCTGATTGGGATGGGACTTTTTCTTACAGAAAGATGACATAGAGTTGAGAAAGAATACTTTGGAGTTTATAATTACCCTAAAATTATAGCAATTTCTGAACTTTTCAATATCAAAAATCCAGATGTCCATTCCAATCATGTGATTCAATTCAGAATATGTACAGAAATGGATAACCTACTTCCATGTTTTTGTTTTTGTTTTCCCTTTCACCTGAAATGTTCTTCCCTCTTTTACCTGTATGTTCAAACCTTAACCATATTGACTCCATTTCCGTGACCTTTTTGACTATCCCTTGTGATCTTGCCTGGCCTCAACCTCCTATTACACATGTTCTATGTCATTTCAACTTGACTTTGATCATCTGCTTTCAGTTTTGTCCATCAATTCTTTCAATTCTAGCTGGGTCATCGCTCCTATTACAAGTTCCTTGTAGTGAAGTAGCCATGTTTTATTTCTCCCCTGCCTCAAAATTTCCCCAATCCACTTTAACATTATTCAGAGATCAAAATAATGTCTGACCATGCCTGACCATGTCACACAGTCACCTTCCATTCAAGAAAATCTCATGAATCCCTATTACACCCATGATCAAATATTAAAATCTATGACTTTGAAAACCCTTCCTAATCCAGCCCCATCTTATCTTTCCAGTCATCCTATATATTCTTTCCTGCTACATAACGTATAACTCAATGATACTGGCTTCTTTGGAACTCTTTACACATGACATTATATCTTTCACCTGTGGATGGATATTTATAATTCTTTCCTTCCCCATTTTATCTCCTGTCTCTACTGTCTAACTTCCAGTGTGTTAGACTACTACCTTCTAAAAGAATCCTTTCCCAATATCCTTTAATGCTAGTGTGTCTTTCTGAGTACATCTCCAATTCATCCTGCATATATTTATTTGCATGGTGTCTCCTGAATTAGAACCTCATTTTTTTGAGAGCAGGGACTGTCCATTGCCTTACTTTGTATCTCTTGTACTAAGCACAAGACTTAGCATAAAGTAGTTACCTGATATATGCTTATTAACTTGACTCATATCATCATTCAAAATGTTTATTGTGATACCAAGGCATAAAATAAGCCCTCAATTAATATTATTGTTTGATTGATTTCCTTACCACTGAATCAGTATTGCATGTTTTCCTTCCTTCCTCACTCTCATTTTAATTGGCTCAAAGAGAGAAAAATATACAAATTCAGTTTCATATAGAAATCTATATTAATCCTCAAGAAATTAAGAGGGGAAAGGGATAAAGGAAGAGGAAAGTCTGATAGAAGGGAGAGTTGATTGGGGAAGGTAATGGAAGAAAAATATTTTTATGGATGGATGGGCAATGTGGGAGAGAGAGGGAGAGAGAGAGAGACAGAGAGAGAGAGAGAGAGAGAGACAGAGAGAGAGAGAGAGAGAGAGAGAGAGAGAGATTAAATGCTTTCATTCAAAAATGCAGAATTTTTCATAAATGATGAGTACTTTTGCATTTTAAGCTGTAGGAGAAACATACTATCTCCATTATTATGATACATATTTATAAAATCAGAATACTTTAAATATTGAGTATAATTTCTTTTCCTCTGAAACTTTACCAAAGCAAAATCCAATCAAGCATTTGCCTGATAGTTTTTTCCTGTCCCTGCCTCCCAAGCACCCATTACAGACAGCATGTACTAAAATTGTAATTATTTTTTAATGATTTCCACAAGTTGCTGGTTTTTTTTTAATACAAATCTCCACATTATCAAGAAATATTCCATTATTTATGGCTATAATGTTTATTTTTGCCACTACTTTCTGAGGTTAATTAAGCACATTTTTCTTAATAGAAAGTTAAAAAACTACAGTTTCTCATGGTGGGTGATCTTCCATCTAGCTTTGTCTCATCATATCCAAAGGGTCTTAGATTTTTTTGACAATTAGGAAATGCTAAGAAATAAATTGTTGAGAAAATGAAAATTCTAGTCAAATGAATTAGAATCTGGGTTTTCTAGTGCCCATCTAAGTGATCTTCAATGATCTCTTTTTTGCATATGACTTTCTGAGAGCTGACAGGTAAGTCTCTTTTCTTTTTCTTTTTTTAATTGATTTTTTTTGTTTTTTTTTTAATTACATGTTATGAGACTGTTATGTCTTCAAAGCCTAGTTCAAAATAAACAGTTTTTTGGAAGATCTTTTACTTTGAGTACAAGTTGAGTTTACAATTCCTCAGATATATTGTCCCTCTGGCTATTAATTTATTTTCTGTAAAGCTTTCTAAAGGATTGAAATCATCTGCCATTAACTCTGATGCTTTGCCTATGACCTCTATTTTTCTCAGTTAACCTCATATATTGAACAATATCCTTTGCTCTAGGCTTCTATCTTATTTCCCAGGCTAATCCACATGTTATTAAAACTTGAGATTTGAGCACTCTTTTTGGACTGCAATTATCTTTATAACAATTCCCAATTCCCAAAACACGTACTTTTAAAAACTTTGGTTAAAATATCAGTAAGAAAGATTTGATGTATGTGGAAAAATGACTATATTTGTAGATTTCTAAAGGTACCTTCAACAAAAGATATATAGTCATACCAAAGTCCAATTTCCAGCAGCCTCATCTTTTCCTGTGACCAGTATTGAATTCAGAAAGAAAATAATACTATACTACTCAATGGTTCCTAAGGGCCTCACTCTAGTGTTGTCTAGTAAAATGATTGATATTTCAAATAATGACCTTCAGTCATTCTGACAAGGTAAGATTATATTCAGTATAAAGTTTGTAAGCAGACAAGTGTCTGATATATGTTAGAAGGAGTTTAACCAACTTTAAAAAAAAATGTTAACAACTGATAAATGTGTTAGCATCCCATATGATCAATTCAGCAGCTGCTCCACAGCATGTCTGGTAACTATGGTCACAAATTGCAGACAGTCAGATGCTGGGGAGGAGGATGGCTTAGGAAATAACTCAAGGTCAAATGGGCAGCAGAAGGTTGGCTAGTGTCTATAACAATTGCAGAATAGGAAGGGAAACTAAAGGCAAAAAGAAGCAAGAATTCGCACATAGAGAAACAAATTGTCTCAGATCCACTAGATCAAAGAAAACTTCAAGCAGGGTCCCCAGAAGCTCTCTAGGAAGGATCATGTTTTGACAAGTGTCTGAAGCTAAGCTAAGCACATTCATCCTTTAATAAGCAGAGTTCCAGAAAAAGAATAGAACCAAAGGTTAGTCTAGGTAGAGAGGCTAGAAGCTTATATGACTGGAAGCATATGAATTTAATGATAACTGGAATTAATATAAAAATTTAACATTTTCAAATTACTGGAAATATAGCTCATTAATTTATTTGAACTTCATAATAATTATGGAAAGAATAGGTATTCAGGTATTACCATTCCAGTTCCAAATTTTATACTCATGAGGAAATTGAGAATATATTAGTTCTTCATAACTGAAAAGTTAGTTTTATTAGTGGCTTTTGAAGACATACATTTATCTTTCCAATTCCAGTCTACTAGTTGACCATTGCTTGTTATTTCTCATTAGGCTTCTAATTTCACATAATAATGCCTGTTTGTGTTTGCTCCAACCTTTTTATTAAATTGAAATCAATCTAAAATGATGAGATGGAGAACTTATATATATGTATATATATTTCTATTTAGATAGATGGATATAGATATAGATATATAGACATATATATATATATATATATATATATATATAATTTTTCCCCAAATTAGCAATATAACTTTTAATATTCAAGGTCTTCTCCCTCCCTCCTTCCTGACATCCTTCACAAATAAAAGCAATTAATTTAATATAGGTTTTGATGTAGGTTGCAGTTATAAAAAAGCATATTTCCAGCTAAAAACTCAAGATAAATAACATTTAAAAATATGTTTAGTACTTCATTCAGATTTGATCAGTTCTATTCCTGGGGATGTTTAGCATTTTTCATCTTAAGTCTGTCATAATTACCTTAGATCATTGAACTACTGAAAATAACTTTCATTCACTCTTGATCATTGTACAATAGTGCTGTTACTATGTATCCCTGTTTCTGCTCATTTCACTTTCCATCAATTCATTGAAATCTTCTCAGGAGTTTCTGAGAGTCTTCTTTTTGTCATTTCTTATAGCACAATTGTATTGCACTGCAATCATATGCCACAACTTATTTAACTATGCCCCAGTTAATGTAGATCTCAATTCCAATTCTCTGCAGTCCCCAAAAGAGCTACAAATATTTTTGTACATATAGGGACATTATTTTTCATTTTTTGTTCTCTTTGGGGGCAAGACCAGCATATTCATACTGCTCATACATCCATAAAATTATCTCAATACAATTTAAAAATGTATCTTATCTTTCAAGTACAAAGAGGGAAAAGGGGGAGAGGGAAAGGACTGACAGAAGGGAGGGAAGAAAGAAGGGGGGAAAATGAAAGAAAGAAAAAGTGACAGGATAGATAGAAGGGATTAAACACATTGAGAGAGGTGTTATTCAGAAGCAAAACACTGGGGAGGAGGGATAAGGTGAAAGAAGGAGAAAATACTATTAAAGGGGGGATAGCATGGGGGACAACAAAGAGTAAGTAATTATAACTTTGAATGTAAATGGGTGGAACTCTCTCATAAAAAGGAAGCAGAAAGAAGAGTAGATTAAAATCCAGAATGCCACAATTTGCTGCTTAGAAGAAACACATTTGAAGCAGTGAGATACATACAGAGTAAAGGTAAAAGAGTGGAGGAAAATATATTGTGATTTAGTTGAAATGAAAAAACAAAGTTGGCAATCATTATCTTAGACAAAGCAATTGCAAAAATAAATCTCATTAAAAGAAATAAGAAAGGAAATTAAATCTTCCTAAATGTACTATAAACAATGAAATAATTTTAATACTAAAAATGCATGTAGCAAGTGGATTAGCATCTACATTCTTGGAACAGAAACTAAATGAATTACAGGAAAATATAGACAGCAAAATTCTACTGGTGGGAGAACTCAACCTCTCTCTCAAAAAAAAATCAGATAAATCTAAACATAAAATAAACAAGAAGGAAATAAAGTAGGTGACTAGAATTTTAGAAAATTTAGGTATGAGAGACCTTTGGAGAAAATTGAATGGGGATAGAAAGGAATAAAATTTTTTTCTCAGTACATGGCACTTACACAAAAATTGACAATGTATTAGGGCATAAAATTGCATAATCAATGCAGTAAAGTAGAAATTTTGAATGCATCCATTTCAGATCTTCATGCAATATAAATCACGTGCAATAAAGGACTATAGAAAAATGGATCTAAAACTAATTGGAATCTCAATAACCTAACTTTAAGGAATGAGTAGATCAAACAACAAATTACAGAAATAATTGATTTCATATAAAATGATGACAATAATGAGACAATATTAAAAACTTATGGGATACAACCAAAACAGTTCTTAGGGGATATATTATATATCTCTAAATGCATACATGAATAAAATAGAGGAAAAAGAGTTTAATGAACTGGGCACGTAACTAAAAAAAATTAGTGAAGAACAAATTAAAAATCCCAAATTAAACATCAAATCAGAAATTCAGAAAACCAAATGTAACATTAAAAAATTGAAAGAAAGAAAACTATTGAACTTAGAAATAAAGCCAAGAGTTGGCTTTATAAAGAAAGAATATAATAAATAAACCTTTGGTCAAAGTGATTAAAAGAAAGAAAGAAGGAAATGAAATTTCTAGTGTCAAAAATGAAAAGGATGGATTTCTCTACAATGAGGAGGAAATAAAGTAATAATTTGTAAGCAAGTAAAAATAATTCTATTTTGCCTCCCTGTATGCCAATTCCAAAAATTTTGATAATCCAGTTAAAACTGATGAAGAGTTAGAAAACTATACTTGGTCTGCTTAAAAGAAGAAGAAATTAAATCCTTAAATAACCCTATCTCAGAAAAAAGAAATTCAACAAGACTTTAATGAAGTCCCCAGGATAAAATGTCTGGGATCAGATGGATTTCCAAGTGAATTCTATCAAATATTCAAGGAACTGTTTGGTTCAATTCTATATAAACATTTGAAAAAAATAGGTGAAAAAGTCAGTCCTTCTATGACACTAATATGATGCTGATACCTAAACCAGGAAGAGTCAAAACAGAGAAAGAAAATTATAGACTAATTTTGCTAATGAATATGGTTGCAAAAATCTTTAAAAAATCTTATCAAATTGATTATAAGAAGTTATCATTAGGATAATACACTATATTCAATCAGGATGTACTCCAGGAATGCAGGGTTTCTTCAATATTAGGAAAATTAGCAGCATAATTGAGGATAACAATTAAGCTATTAAATTTACAATTTTTGGTTTATTTTTCCATGATCTTTTATTAGATGTAATTTTTATTGCATCATGATCTGAAAAGTATGCATACATTAATTCTGTCTTTCTTCATTTGATTGTAAAAATTTTATGCCCTAATACATGGCCAAATTGGTATAGAAAAATTGGTATAGAAAAAGATATTGTTTCTATCAACATTCAGTTTCCCCCAGAGGATTATAATCTAATTTTCTTAATTCCTTCATCTTTATTTTGTGGTTGGATTTATCTAATTCTGAAAAAAGGAAGACTGAGATCTCCCATTATTATAGCTTTGCTGCTTATGTCTCCTTGCAATTAATTCAATTGCTCCTCAAATAATTTGGATGCTATACTATTAGGTGATTATATGTTTATGATGATATAACTTAATTGCCTATGGTACCTTTGAGAATGTACTTTCCTTTCTTATCACTTTTAATGAGATCTATTTTTGTTTTTGCTTTGTCTGACAACAGAAACATTACCACTGATTTTTATTTTTACTTCTATTGAAGCATGTTATATTTTATTCCAGTCTTATCTCTTTACTTTGAGTGTATCTCTCTGCTTCACATATGTTTCTGGTAAACAATATATTGAAGGATTCTGATTTTTAATCCATTATGTTATTCAGTATTCTTTTTATAGGAACATTTATCTCATTCACATTTACAGTTTAGATTACTAATTCTGTGTTTCCCTCCATGCTATCATTCCCCGATTTGTCCTTTTCTCTGTCCTTTCCTCTTATTCCTCCTCACTAATGTTTTGTTCCCTTTCCCCTTTAGCTTTTTTTAAAAATGTTTAACTTTAAGTTTACTGTCTCTTATACCTTTGCCTTTCCTTTTCTCATTCCCTTCTTCCCTTTTCTTTTCCTTCTCCCCCACTTCCCAGTAGGCTATCAGATTTTTAAACAAACCTGGAAATGCATGTTATTCTCAATCTTGGTCAAATCTTTAGTGCATACCCTCTCTTCTTTCCTTATTCTATAATAGGTATTTGAGCCTCTTCACCTGGTGTTATTATTTATCCACTATTTTCCAACTTTCTCCTAGCATAGTCCTTCTATTTATGTTTTTATACTTTTAACCCTTTCTTGTACTTGTATCCCCTTTGTTAAAGAAGATTCCTTTGGAACTATCTTGATACAAGTACTGTTCTCAAATGTAGATTAATTTATTGCTTGTTTGTATGGTGATAGAAAGAACATACCTTTTTCTCTATGGTACCTCAACCAAACTGACCATGTACTAAGCAATAAAATCAATTTATTGATAAGAAGCCTTGCCTCATATTCACTAAGTACTCTCCCCTCTTCTGTCTCATTAGAAATATACTTCTCAAGAATCTTGAATTACATCAAATTATATTCACTTTATATGTTATCCTTTTTGCCAGTACTCTCCTTGGACTCATAATCCTCATGAGTCAAAGTATCATGCAAAGTCAAATCATTTCATGAACCATTTGTTACATTTGCTCCCCACATACACCCTCTAATTGTAGCCAAAGAGACAAGCAATGCAAAATCTCTTCAATGTTTTCATTTAGTAAACCCAAAGGGGCCTCATTTTGTACAACCCTCCTCCTAGACTATTTGTGCCCAACTTGGTAGAGTATTCTGAGTTCGTATTTGTTTGAGAAGTCACAGTTGAGCAAACTATAATTTATCTCAAACATAGTAATGTAGTAATTTTCATCTTCTTCTTCAATAATGAAGGACAAAATCCAACCATTCGCATATCCTTTAGTAAAACACCATCAGCTATAGTCAGCCCTATAACTATCAAAAAAGAAATACAATTTCCATACAATGACTAACATTTTTTATCTTTTCATTTACTTTTTTATATTTCTCTTGAGTCTTGTATTTGAAGAT
Organism: Macrotis lagotis; assembly: GCF_037893015.1. Classification (NCBI taxonomy): domain Eukaryota; kingdom Metazoa; phylum Chordata; class Mammalia; order Peramelemorphia; family Peramelidae; genus Macrotis; species Macrotis lagotis. Next base: position 106,876,614 of record NC_133658.1, on the reverse strand, counting down.
CATATTCTCTGTTCAATTCTGGTCCTTTTATCAGAAAATTTTATAAGCCCTCTATTTCAATGAACTTTCATATTTTCCCCTGGAATAATATGCTAAATTTTGCAAGGTATTTAAATCTTGGTTGTAATTCAGGGTCTCTTGTCCTCTGAAATGTGATATTCCAGATCATTTGATCCTTTAATGAAGCTGATAATTCCCGTGTAATTTTGATTATACTTCCTTAGCATTTAAATTGCTTCATTTTTACTGCTTGCAGTACTTTCTTTTTAGGTTTTTGCAAGGCAAATGGGGTTAAGTGGCTTGCCCAAGGCCACATAGCTGGGCAATTATTAAGTGTCTGAGACCAGATTTGAACCCAGGAGCTCCTGACTCCAAGGCCAGTGCTTCATCCACTATGTAACCTAGACGCCCCAGTACTTCTTTATCTGAGAATTCTGAAATTTGGCTATGACAGTTTAGAAGTTTTCATCCTGGGGTCTCTTCCTGGAAGTGTTCTGTATATTCTTTTTTTAATTAATATTTTATTTGTTCTCCAATTATATACAATAGTAGTTTCTGCCTATCATTTTCTGTAACATGTTAAATTTTACAAGTCCCCCCCCAGAAGGCAGTTTGATAATCTTTATATTGTTTACATGCTATACATTGATCGAAATTGAATGTGTTGGGAGAGAAATTATATCCATGAGGAGAAAACAAAATATTAGAGATAGAAAAATTATGCAGTACATAAGATAGTTTTTTTAAAAAAAATGAAGGTAATAGAATTTGGTCTTTGTTTATACTCCACAGTTATTTCTCTAGATACAGTTGGTATTCTTCATTGCAGATGCTCTAAAATTGTCCCTGCTTATTTCATTGATGGAATGAGCAAGAACATTAAGGTTGATCATTACCCATATATTGCTGTTAGGACATACAGTGTTTTTCTGGTTCTGCTCATCTCACTCAACATCAATTCATGCAAATATTTCCAGGCTTCTTTGAAGTCCCATCCTTCTTGGTTTCTTTTTTTTTTCTTTTTAAATTTATTTTTTATTCTCATTTTGTACAATTTTTTTTTACATTAATAAAATATGCTTGTTTACAAGTAAACAAAATACCCCTCCTCCCCCATGAATATAGATAGACTTGCTTGGGCTAAAAAAGTAAAGGGGAGAGAAAAATATTAAAATTAAAAAAGATAATTGTCATAATTGTAGGTATGGCCACATGGTGCAATGGACAAAGCACCAGCCCTGGAGCCAGGAGCACCCGAGCCCATATCCAGCCTCGTAAACCCAACAATCACCCAGCCGTGTGACATGCAAGCCACCCAATCCCCACTGCCCTGCAAAAACAAAAAACAAAAGAAAAAAAAAAAGACCCAAAATAAAATAAAATAGTAATAATAGTAGGGGTGGCTGGGTGGCAGACAGAGCATTGGCCCTTGAACCAGGAGCACCTGGGTCCAAATCTGGCCCCAGACACCCAAATATCACCCTGCTATGTGGCCCCAGGCAGGCCACCCAGTGCCACTTGCCCTGCACCCTCCCCCAAATAATAATAACAAAAAATGTGCTTCAGTCTTTGTTCCAACACCAACAATTCTGTCATGGGTGTATCTCACTCTTTATGATAAGTCCATCACAGAAGTTACTTCCATATTTTTCCACCGCTGCCATTCCTGATTGCAACTCCGTCCTTTCTTATTTCTCCACTACCATGTACTCTATTTTCTCTCTCCTTTCATTCTGACTCTGCCATAGGGTCGTTGACTGGCTCAGCAGACAGATCCCTGGTCCTGGGGCCAAGAATCCCTGAGCCCCCATACCACCCCTTAGGCCCAGAATCCACATGGCCCTATGGTCCTGGGCAGGCCTTCCAATCCCAGCCCCTTGCAAGAAGTAAGAAAGAAAATATGTTATATCTGACCACTCTCCCTCCATGATCCAGCCTCTCCTCCTTTATTCACATCCCCACCCTTTCCCCCTGCTCCCCCCCCTCCTTCTTACTCCAGATGTCTATACCCCATTGAGTATATATGCTGTTTCCTCTCCTAGTCATCTCTGATGAGAGCAAAGGTTCCCTCATTCCCCCTTGCCTCCCCCCTTCCATATCATTGCAATAGCCCATTGTAATAAAAAATATCTTATGTGAAATATCATGGACTATTCCCCCTCTCCTTTTTCTTTCTCCCATTCCATTTCCCTTTTTTTCTATTGACTCCATTTGTACACCATATTTTATCTTTGAATTCAGCTTTCTCCTGTGCATCAACTACAAAAGCTCTCTCTACCTGCTCTATTAACTGAGAAGGTTCATATGAGTATTATCAGTGTCATTTTTCTATGCAGGAATACATGCAATACATCCTCATTAAGTCCCTCATATTTCCCCCCTCTCCTCCAATCTCCATGCTTCACCTGAGTCCTGTGTCTGAAGATCAAACCTTCTGTTCAGCTCTGGCCATTCCAAAAGGAACATTTGAAATTTCCCTGGCTCATTGAAAGTCCATCTTTTTCCCTGGAAGAGGACATTCAGCCTTGCTGGGTAGTTCATTCTTGGCTGCATTCTAAGCTCTTTTGCCTTCCAGTATATTGTATTCCAAACCCTACGAGCTTCCAATGTAGCTTCTGCTAAGTCCTGTGTGATCCTGACTGCAGCTCCACGATATTTGAACTGTGTCCTTCTGACTGCTTGTAATATTTTCTCTTTGACTTGGGAGTTCTGGAACTTGGCTATAATATTCCTAGGGCTTGGTTTTTGGGGATTTCTTTCTCTGGGGGATCGGTGGATTTTCTCCATTTCTATTTTGCCCTCTGCTTCTAGAATATCAGGGCAATTTTCCTGTAGTAATTCTTTGAAAATGATGTCAAGGCCCTTTTCCTGATCATGACTTTCAGGTATTCCAATAATTTTTAAATTATCTTTCCTAAGTCTGTTTTCCATATCAGTTGTTTTTTCATTGAGATATTTCACATTTTCTTCTAATTTTTCATTTTTTTGGTTTAGAAGTATTGATTCCTGATTTCTGGTAAATTCCTCAATCCCTGAATACTATTCTTTGTCAGAAGGATTTGGTCTCCTCAGAGAGTTTTCTTATCTCTTTTTTCCATCTGGCCAATTTTGCTTTTTAAAGCATTCTTCTCCTCAATAACTTTTTGAACTGTTTTATCCATTTGACCCAAGCTGGTTTTTAGCCTGCTATTTTCTTCAGCATTTTTTTGGATTTCCTTGACTAAGCTGCTGACTTCATTTTCATGTTTTTCCTGCATCTCTCTTCTTTCTTTTCCCAGTTTTTCTTCCAACTCCCTCATTTGATTTTCAAAGTCTTTTTTGAGCTCTGTCATAGCCTGAGCCCAATTTCTGTTTTTCTTGGAGTCTTTAGATGCAGGAGCTTGTGCTTCTCATCTTCAGACTGAGTATTTTGATCATTCTTGGGCTCATTTGTAAAATATTTCTCAATAGTCTTCCTTTTGTTTCTCTGCTTGCTCATTTTTGCAGCCTGGGCCTGGTTTGGGGGGTGCGTCCTGAGATTTTGAGACACTTCCACAAGGGTCTCAGTGTGTGAGGCTCTGTCCTCCCTCCTGGTTTGTGAATGACCATAAGCACCTCCCTTTGTCATGGGGCTGAGGAGGGGGGGGCTGCTGTTCTATGGGGGGGGCTAAAGTGCGATCAGGATCTGAATGTGGTCAGATCCCCAGAGTCCTGTTCCAGGGGCAGAGGACTGAGCTCACAGTTTCTCTTCACTCCCCTTCCTCAGCTCAATGGGCTCATGCCCTGGAGGATCCTGCTTACTGGCTCTGCCTGCTTCTGTTTCCGGCTTTGGGCTGCAGAAAGACCAAGCTGCTCCCTGTGTGCCATGAGGGCTGGGCTCCACATGTTCCCTCTGGCAGAGGTCCCCTGCTGTTCCCCCCCTTTGTGCCAGGTGCTCCTTGGGGTGCAGCTCAGGAGACTCCCCTGCTGCTGTGAAGTGAGACTTCCAGTGCCCTGGGGCTGCCTCTGGGTGGCTGAAGTTCTTTGGCTCTTGCAGGCCATCCCTCTGGCAGGCTGCCTCTCCAATCCTGGTGAGCTGAGCCTTTCTGCTCTTTTCCAGGTTACCTTGAGTAGAACTGCCTCACTGGGTCACTTTGTGAGTTCTGTCTCTCAAAAGTTTAGTTAGAGTCCTTCGCTGATGAGTTTTATCAGAGAGCTCCTAAGACTGGATCCCTTGTTGTTGCCATCTTGGCTCCGCCCCCCCCTCTTGGTTTCTAATAGAAAAATAGTATTCCATAACATACATATGCCACAATTTGTTCAACCATTCCCCAATTGATGGACATTCATTAGATTTTCAATTCTTTGAGACAAAAAACAGGGCTGCTATGAATATTTTCATAATGTTTTTAACCTTTTGCATGATCTCTGCAGGGTATAGACCCAGTAGTGGCATTGCTGGATCAAAGGGTATGCACATTTTTCTTGTCCTTGGGGTGTAATTCCAAATTGCTCTCCAGAAAGTTTGGATGAGTTCACAGCTCCACCAAAACTTTATAAATATCCCAGATTTCCCACATCCCTTCCAACATTGATCATTGTCCTTTCTGGTCATATGGACCAATCTGGTAGGTGTAAGAGCTACTTTAATTTACATTTTTCTAATGAGTAATGATTTAGAACAATTTTTCACATAACTATGGATATCTTTGATTTCCTCATCTGTAAATTCTGTACATTGCCTTTGACTATTTGTCTATTGGGAATGTTTTTTTCTTTAAAAAAATAAATTTGACTTGGTTCTCTATATATTTTAGAAATGAGGCTTTTGTCAGAAATACTAGTTGCAAAAATTGTTTCCCAATTTACTACATTTCTTTTGAATATATATATATTCCTTTCTATCCTGATTGATGCTCAAATTTCAATCATGTCTAGGTTCTCTAACATTCTATTTACCTCCTTAACTTGTTTCTTATTTATTTTATGGTTAGATTTATCTAAATCTGAGAGAGGGAGGTTGAGTTCTCCCACCAGTAGAGTTTTGCTTTTTATTTCTATTTTTTAAAGAATTGTTTTAGTTATTTTGAGTTTTACAGTTTTTCACCTATTCTTTCTTCCCTCCCCCCACCCCCCACAGAAGGCGGTCTGTTAGTCTTTACATTGTTTTCATGGTATACATTGATCTAAGTTGAATGTGATAAGAGATGAGCAGCATGTTTATTTCTTCCTCAGCTTCTTCTCTAAGAATTTGGATGCTATACCACTTGGTGCATACATATTTAGTTTTGAAATTCCTTGATTGTCTATGGTGCCTTTTTTTGGTTTCTTCAAGTTCATACAGACATTTAGAGAGATATAGTTTCCCCTCAAAACTGTCTTGACTGCATCCCATAAATTTTACTATGATGTCTCATTATTATCATTATTTTGGACATAATTATTGCTCATTTCTATTATTTGCCATTTGATCCACCCATCATTTAAGATAAATTTATTAAATTTTAATTTAGCTCATGGTTTATCTTGGCATGACCCTTTATTACATGGAATTTTTACTGCATCATTGTCTGAGAAGTGTGTATTTATTATTTCTTTCTTTCTGCATTTAATTAAAAGGTTTGTGTGCCCTTGTACATGGTAAATTTTATTATAGGTGCCACGTACTGCTGAGAAAATGTTATATTCTTTTCTATCTCTATTATGTTTTCTTCAGAGTTCTAACACATCTAAGTTTTCTAAAATTTCATTCACCTTCTTAACTTCCTTCTTCTTTATTTGTGGTTACATTTATCTAGTCTTGAGAGAGGGAAATTGAGGTCCTGCATTATTAAAGTTTTGCTGTCTATGTCTCCTTGTAATTCTCTAAGCTTTTTCTCTAAGAATTTGGATACTATATCACTAGGTGCATATATGTTTAGTAATGATATAGCTTCTTTACCTATGGTGCCTTTTGAGAAGGTGTAGTTTCCTTTCTTATCCCTTTTAATGAAATCAATTTTTACTTTTCCTTTATCTGAGTTCAGGATCACTACCTCTGATTCTTTTTACTTCTGCTGAGGCATAAGATATTTTACTCCAAACTTTTACCTTTACACTGTATATATCTTCCTTCTTCAAATATATTTCTTGTAAATAACATATTGTAGGATATTGGTTTTTAATCCTTACTTCTATCCATTTCTGTTTTATGGGACAGTTCATCCCATTCACACTTAAAGTTAAGAGTACTAATTTTGAATTTCCTTTTATGCTATTTTTCTCCAATTGTGTTTTTCTCTTTCCTTACCTCTTATTCCTCCTTACCAAGATTTTACTCCCTTTTTCCTTTGACTTTTCTTTTAAAATTTAACTTTTATATTATTTTCACCTCTTCCTTTGCCTTCCCTTTTATCAGTCCCTTCTTCCGTTATCTTTCTCTTTCCATGTGCACCCCCCATCCCAGTTACCGTGTAGATTAGGAAAAATTTTTAAACCCAAGTGGGAATGTATCTTATTCCCTTTCTGGGTCATATCTATTGAATAGAATAGAAATCTATCATTATTTACATTAACAGAGAGCCAAAGTGATCAAATGATCTACCAAAGATCATGAAAATATTGAAACATAAGAGCTCTGACATAAGGGCAATCTTAAATATAAACAAAGCTTGGATATTCTAAGTTCATCATGAGACATACCATTGAGTTTCAACAAGTAGGTGAATATTAAGGAGATGACTTAAAACATTTCTTTTTCTTAAAGAAAATTTCTCTATTTAGCCTAAGAAGATTACCAGTAAGATTCTCTCTATAATTCCAATTAAACTTATTAAACCTTTTAAGATTCCTTTTATATATATATGAAGAATAGATCTAGACACTGACAATAGGAAAACAAAACTGAAACAACAATTTCTGCCCTCATGGAACAGTGAGTGTGATGCAAAATATGCAACAATAAGTAGCTTCAAATTTTATGCAAAATAATCAAAGTAATTACAAGAGGCAACACTAACAACTTTTGGAATCAAGAAAGACATTCAGAAGGAAATGATAATCACACTGTTCATAATAGTACAGATGGAGATTTAGGAGGATAGAAGTTAGGAGCAGAGACATAAACTATGAGGGAGAAGATATTCTGGAAAGACAAAGAATTGGATTTGGAAGAGCAACCAGATAAGCTTTAATGAAATGGTCATTGTTTAATAGGTGAAGGTCAGATTACTGAGATCATTGCTTGCTTAACTGAGGTATTTAAAGATAATAGGGAATCATTTGATATTTTTAATAAGGATGACAAAATCTGCTTTATAGATATCAATTTGGTAACAGTAAGAATGATTTTTGACAAAAGAGAGACAAAACACAGAGGTTCTTAATTTAGCATCTGTGAACTTACATGTATATGCATATATATATCTACATACAACCATATATCTATATAGGTAGGTGTTTGAAATTTTTCAGTATACCGTGTTTTATTGGTAATGCTATATATAGCTACAGATTCCCTAAGTGGTCCTTATGTAACAAGAAAGGTTGAGAATTACTCTCTAATAGATCAATCCTAAGTTATCACTAGAAGTATGTGACTCACTTTTCATTAACTTCCTATATATTGTTGCTTTTCCTGAATTAGATTTAAAAAAAGAGAAAAAACAATAAGATGGATCTGGTTGATAGAATTCACTTTCCAGGCTCCCATGCATGACCATTAATAATGTTCTATGATAGGCTTCTATTGATGTGTGCTGAAAAAAAATATGTTTCTGCCAAGTTTTATATAGGCATAATTTTTATAAGTCAATTGAGTTAATATCTATACAAAAGGAAGAAGAAAACAATTTTGTCATTTGAAATAAAAAAAAGATAATGCACTCTGCTTGGTTACTAGACAACACTCAAATCCAGTGACTTTACAAAGATCAATTCAAATGTTTCCTCAGTATTATCAGTATAATGTAAATTCGTAGTAGAAAATACAAATGCACAACTAAAATCAAGTTGAAATAAAATCAGAATAAAAAAAAATTACTACAAAGTATTTTAAAACTATCTAAGCTAATCATCTGATATCAAAAGGTAGTCTAGTTAAATTTCCTGATATATTCATTTGGTTAATACCTCAGGAGTATATGCAATATTTGTAGTGCCTTCCCTAATTGCTTCTGTATGTCTTTATTTCAGACCATGCTTCTTACCAATGTTACTCTCTTGCTTGGAATTTTGTCTGCATTCTGTTTGTGTTCATAAGTTAAGGAAAATGTTTTTTAATGATATAAATGAAGTTCATTGCAGAAAAATACCACAATACACCATTCTTTTCCATGGTGAAGAGAATTTGAGAAAAGAGGCATCATTTTTAATGTGATTGGGTCCTTCTACTGTAGTAACTGGAGAGAGTTGAGTCACAGCACCCCTGCCTAGAAAACCTACTAATGTTGGAATGCAGTTATTTTTTTTGAAATTCAGTGTTTTTAAAGTTCTCCTGAAATAAATATTACCTATTTACTGGGTGAAAGCCCAGGATTTAGAGTAAGAGTAATATAGTCAGGTTAGTTTTAGCCCTCATGGAGACTGCTTCCACATACATAATGGAGGGCCTTTTTCCCATCACTTTAGAAAACTTGCAGGTATCCTGATTCCTGAGAGCTTATCATGTTTTAATGAGTTTTTTCTTACATGCCTACTTAGATAAAGCTGAGGGAGCATTTTACAAATTTGAATGGACATTTCTTATTTTATATGGCTGTTCTTGATTGAAGAAGTTTGTTGAGTTGCTGGATGGAGGTAAAGACTTGTGGTTGCCCGCTCCCCCAGTCCAGTCACCATGTGTCACTGAATGCATAGTTTGATATTTGGTGGTGAATGAATATAACAAGATGGAAAATGTCCAGCACACCAATGAAACTAAAAGATATATCAAAGCCTTCTGAGGATGCTCCAGCAAATAGAATAACAGTACCAGAGATAGCAGTTAGGAGTCAACCTGTCCAGCTCTGAGGAGATGCCTGCATCATTCAGGCAAACAATTAATTCACCCAAGATCTGAGATAAATGAACAATAAAGTAATTCAGTCATAATTACATGGTATTCAGAAGTCAACTTGGCAGCTAGGGGTTTGGCCATACATAGCCTCTATTAATGCAATTTACTAAATTTATACTTCAGCCTTGACCCCACTGTTGTCCAAAGAGCAAATGTGTGTAGGAGAAATTGTGCAGACTAATTTGGAGGAATGGATCTTATATAGTGACTTCCCCTTTAAGACTGGGTCAATTATTCTTCACAAGGCTGAATATGTACAAAAGAGCAAATGTAGAACAAAAAAAAATCACTCTCTTATCCATAAGAAATATGACCCCTCACATGAGTGAAATGAATGAATATTTAGAAAATACAAACTGCTCAGTTTAACAGAAAAGGAAATAAATTACTTAAATAACCCCATTTCTGAAAATGAAATCGAAGAAACAAACAATAAACTTTCTAAGAAGAGTCTCCAGGTCCAGATGGATTTACAAGTGAATTCTACCAAACATTTAAAGAACAATTAGTTCCTATTCTACATAAATAATTTTAAAAATAGGAGGAGTTATGCCAAACTCCTTTTAATGCCAACATGGTGGTGATACCAAACCAGAAAGAACCAAAGCAAAGAAAATTATAGACCAATCTTCCAAAAGAATATTGATGAAAAATCTAAAATAAAATTTTAGCAATGAGACAATAGCAGGTTATTACTAGGATAATACACTATGATCATATAGGATTTATACCAGGTAGGCAAGAATGTTTCAGTATTAGGAAAAACATTAACCATGATTGAAATATCAAAAGCAAAATCAACAGAAATCGTATGATTATCTCAATAGATGCTGGAAAAAAATCTTTGAAAAAATATGTGTTTCTATTAAAACACTAGAAAATTTAGGAATAAATGGAATTTCCTAAAAATAAAAAAAAATCTAAAAATCATCAACAAATATTATATATTATGGGAATAAACTCAGAGCATTTCCCATACAATCAGGGGTGAAACAAGGATGTCCATCATCACTATTACTATTCAAAATGGTATTTAAAAAGCTGGCTGTAGAAATAAGGGAAGAAAAAGAAATTGAAGGAATCAGAATTGGCAATGAGGAAGTGAAGCTGTTACTCTTTACAAACCATATAATGGTATACTTAGAAAATCCAAAAAAATTATCTAGAAATGTCCTTGAAACAATTAATAAATTCAGCAAATTATCAGGATATAAAATAAATCTACAAAAATCATCAACATTTATATATATATATATATATATATATATATATGAACAACAATGTCCAAGAACAAGAGCTAAAAATTGCAATTCCAATGAAGATAACTATAGACAGAATTAAATGCCTAGAAATCTACCACCCCAGACAAGCACAGAAACTATATGAACATAATTATAAAACACTTCTTCCCAAATAAAGTCAGATCTATAAAATTGGGAAAAAAAATTCAATTACTCATGGTTAGGTTGAGCTGATATAATATAAATGACAATTGTACTCAAATTAAATTGCTTATTCAGTGCCATACCAATCAAACTACCAAATGATTACTTTACTGAGCTAGAAAAAATAGTAACAAAATACAAGTGTAACAATAAAAGGTCAAGAGAACAGATGAAATAAAATATAAAGGTGGCCTGGCTCTACTAGATCTAAAAACTCTTCTACAAAGTGGTAGTCATGAGAACTGCTTGGTACTGGTTAAAAATAGAGTAATGGATCACTGGATTAGGATCAGTTCAAAAGAAACTGATAAATGATTACAACTTATTGTCTGGCATACTTAAAGACATCAGCTTCTGGGCTAAGAACACACTATTTGACAAAAAAAATTGTTAGGAAAACCGAAAAATTGTATGGCAAAAACTAGGCATATATCCACATCTCACACCCTATAACAAAATAAGGTCAAAATAGGTACAGGATTTAGACATAGAAGGCTATACCATAGCTACATTAATAGACCAAGAAATAATCTATAAGGTCTATGGAAAAGGGATAAATTTAAGAGCAAATAAGAATTACAATACATTATATGTTGCAAAATAAGTTTTTGATTTTGACTACAATAATACATTTCTTTCTTTTTTTCTCTTTCTTTCTTTCTTTCTTTCTTTCTTTCTTTCTTTCTTTCTTTTTAGGTTTTTGCAAGGCAAATGGCGTTGAGTGGCTTGGCCAAGGCCACACAGCTAGGTAATTATTAAGTGTCTGAGGCCAGATTTGAACTCAAGTACTCCTGATTCCATGGCCAATGCTCTATCCACTGTGCCACCTAGCCACCCCTGACAACAAAAATTTAAAAAGAATTTGCACTATAAACAATGCTAGCAAAATTAGAAGGAAAGCAGGAAACTGTGAAACAATCTTCATGACTCAGAATTCTTATACAGGTCTAATTTCGAAAATGCATGTAGACAATTGTCTCAAATTTATAAGGTTACAAATAATCCCCTATTGATTAATGGCCAAAGGATATGGTCAGTTTTCACATGAAGAAATTAAAGCTATATATAATCATTTGAAAAAATGCTCCAAATGATCGATTAGAGAAATGTAAATTAATACAACAATGAGATATCATATTTGCCAAGATGAGAAAAAGGGAAAATGATCAATGTTGGAGAGGTTGTGGGAGGATTGAGATATTGATGGATTGCAGGTAGAGTTGTGAACTGATACAACCTTTCTGGAGAGCAATATGGAACTATGCCAAAGAGCAATAAAAATGTTTGTTCCCTTTGACCCTAGATTCCCATACTAGGTCTATATCCAGAAGAAATCATAAAATTGTGAAAAGTCTTATATGTTCCAAAATATTCATAGCAACTTTTTTTTGTAGTAGCACAGAATTGGAAATTGAGAGGAAGCCAATCAATTGGGTAATGGCTAAACATGATACATGAATATTATGTGGTGTTATTGTTCTATAAGAAACCACAAATGGTCAAATTCTAGAGAAGAGAAGTATGAAATGACTTATAGGATCTGATGCTGAGTGAAGGGAGCAGGAACAAGAGAATCATTTGCATATTAACAACATTGTAAGATGATCAACCTTGATGGAAGCTGCTCTTCTCAAAAGTTCAGAGAGCTAGGAAAACTATATTAGACCAGTTATAGACAATGGTATTCTCATCCAGAGGAAGAAAAAAAAAACAATAAAAAAAAACCCTTCAGAATCTGATGAACACTTTATACATATGATCTCTTATGTAACTCTTTCCCTTAATCCTAATACCTCATAACAAAATTGACCAATCTGTAAGCATAATTATCAAAAATAGGTATGTACAGTGCTAGACTGACATTTCCCTGCTTTGGGGAGAGGGGTGGGAAGAGAGGATGGATAAATCTATCATTATTTATTTATTTATTTATTTATTTATTTATTCTGAAATTGTATTTATTTATTTTCATTCATCTGCTCATGTATATTTTTAAATTACAAAATTTTAGTGACAAAATTATTGTTCTTATAGAACAATAATGTTTGATAGTATTCATATACCATACCTTGTTTAGTCATTTCCCAACTGATGGGCATCATCTCAATGTCCAATTCTTTGCCATTTAGAAAAAAAAGCTGCTATTAATATTTTGGAGCATGTAGGTCATCATGTTTTATAATTTCTTCTGGATATAGACCTAGAATTTTAATTGCTGGGGGTCAAAAGGTATGAACAGTTTTATTTCTCTTTTGGCATAGTTCCATGTTGCTTTCCAGTAAAGTTTGATCACTTCACAACTCCATGCAATGCATCATTGTCCCAATCCTCCCACAACCTCTCCAACATTGATAATTTCCCCGTTTTCCTCATCTGGGCCAACCTGATATGTTTAAGATGATAACTCATTGTGGTTTTTATTTGCTTTTCTCTAATCAATAATTGATTTGGGAAATTTTTTCATATGATTGTATATAACTTTAATTTCTTCATTTCAAAACTGTCTGTTCTTATCATATTATCAATTGGGGAATGACTTTTGACCTTATAAATTTGCTGAAATCCTCTATAAATTTTGAAAATGAGACCATCAGAACTACTAGTTGTGAAGATTTTTTCTTAGCTTTCTGCAAACTTTCTAATTTTGGCAGAATTTATTTTATTAGTGCAAAATCTTTTGAATTTAATATAATCATAAACATTCATTTTGCATTTTAAATGTACTCTAATTCTGGTTTGGTCATAAATTTATCCCTTTTCGATAGATCTGATAGAGTGTTCCTTGGTCTATTAATTTATTTATGGTGTCACTCTTTGTCTAATTCCTGGAAGGAAATTTTGTAACTTAATAATATACATGGGCATAAGCATGAAAAAATGAATAAATAAATAAATAATTTTTTTAAAAGTAACTATGAGAGTGGCTAGGTGGTGCAGTGGGTAGAGCACCAGCTCTGGAGTCAGGAGTACCTGAGTTCAAATAGGCCCTCAGATACTTAATAATTACCTAACTGTGTGGCCTTGGGCAAGCCACTAAACCCCATTTGCCTTGCAAAAACCTAAAAAAAAAGTAACTATGACTCTCAACCTTTTGACTTTCTGAAATGTTTTTGTCTTTTTAGCCTTTGATATTTATTATCAGTATATAATGATAATTGATATCCATTGGATATTTGGAAGATGTTAACTTTTTCATACTAATAGGGAGTTCAGCAGATGGGAACTCATGGAAAAAAGCCCAAGAATCTCAACCAGACCCTTAAAATTTCCTCCTTATCCTTTGAGAAAGAAGTTATCAGTGTCATCTTCTCTACTCCCCACCTCTGCCTGCGCATCGAATCTCCCATTTCAGTGAGAATTGAGGGAAGTGAGCACAGAAGAGTTGTAATACTTACCACATTTCCCCTTGTATAAGGCACACCTTAATTTTGGGGCCCAAAACTTGAAAAAAATATATTTCATAAAGTTATTGAACACAAGTTTTATTCACCTTGAAATTCACACAGCTCCTCATCACTCAAAACTATGCATAATTCATTATCATTTGAGTTTGGCTCTGCCTGCTCTCCTGTCTGCTCTAGTCTGTGGTTGACCATAAGCAATCCCTGGGCAAATCTCATGCCTGGACACATGTTCAATCTGCTTCATGAACTTGAATCACCAGTTGTGTCTTCCTTTGAAATCATTCACTTCTTTTTCATCAGTATTTTTTTCTGGTCTCATGCTGAACTATCTTTGCAGACATAGGAATTCCAATGGCCCTTTGCTCTTCAATCCATCTCTTGAATTCCCTCTCTAAATCAAGTCATTTGACTGCCTTGCCTCTCATAGCCTTCTTTTGCTGTGGTATTTTCAGGATGGTAGCTTCTTCGAGTAGCCAGTGTTGGGTTGATTTCTCCTAAAGTGGAGGATCAAACTTAGGTTGACTTTTGCAAACTAGATCACTTTGAACTTTGAATTGAACCCTGTACAAATTTTTTTCTGAACCATTTCTGGGCAGGACATGGCAAAATGTAACCTAACATGCCAGTAACAAATGCAAAACAATGAGCACAATCACAACAAACATGAAAAAGTAGGAAATGCAGCTAAAAAAATCTACAACCACAGTATAAGATGATACCAGTTTTTAGATCCCAATTGTTTCAAGAAAGACTATATGTTATACATGAGGAAATAAAGTAAATAGAATTTTTAACTAAAATTTGATTTAAAGTACATTTACATACTGACCAGATAAAGGCCATCTTAATGAATCTTCATGAAACTTATACACAAATAAATTGATTATTGAAATTAATAAAATGGTTTTCATACTTAATGAATTACTTAATGAATTAAGGACAAAAGCTATCAAATACCATATGACAAACATTGTACTAGTAATGAAAATACAAATATAAAGGTTATAATTTGTTCCCTTAAAGTGTTTACCATTAAAGAGTTTACATTCTAAGAAGGGAAGAACATAAAAATTTTGAAAATTACAAGAATAGTGAGTGGACTCATGAGGAAATAGATTGATTCACCATGATTTGGTCTTAGCTCACTGCTCCAGAACAGATGTAGGGAAGGTGAAGTACATGGAGACAAAGAAGTTTAGATCTTTTTTGGTATACCATTGGGAGGTAGTAAGTTTTAATCTTAGAATCAAAAATATTAATGGGACTTCCCACCAAGATACCAGAGAGAAGACAGGCACTGTGCTAAGGTCTCCTGATCTTCCCTCATATATAATATGTAACAACCTCTTAACAGGAATTCAATGGACAAAACCCAGCAAAAGAAACCAAGAGAAGAACATCTACCTCAAGGTTTGTCTTCAGGGAGATCATGGGAGAACTGGGGGCAGAGAACAGAGAACCTGTCTGGATGGGCTGAGAACCGAAGTATCCTAGGATCAGCCATGGAGGTATTGACTGTGGGAGCTGCAGTCCAAGAGCTGACTGGGGCTCGCAGGCTTTAGCTGTGGGACTGCTGGTCTGGGGCTCTCCTGCAGGGCTGGAGGGCGTGTTCCAGTGTAGAGAGTTGCTGAGTGTGGCTAGACATTCCAACTGGGCTCCTCTGGTATGGAGGACCTCAAACTCCCTATATTCAACCCTCTTCCCAGGACAAACACATTAAGAGCCCACCCCCACAACCACCGCCAGGCATGGGCAACAGAACTGCCTCAGCCGAATAGGGAGATTAACTAACTTGCCCCAGGGTGCAGCCAACATTGTTCAAGGATAAAAGAATCCACTAGCACCATCCACACCCTCCAGGCCCAGGGAGAGGGCCTCAAATCAGAGACACAGACACTTGAGAGTAAGCTATCAGCACTAGTTACTGGTTGGTCCACGTGGAGTTACTAAATCCAGTGAGCAAAGCCTCTAGGGATCTCAACACCAAACCTCTGTGGACCAGCCCCTACCCCCAACACAAGATCCTAGGAAAATGAAGAAAGGCCAGCAAAAAGGGGAATCCATATAAAACTACCAAGAAGACAGAGATCTTAACTCAGAGGGATCTAGATCTTATGAGGAGAATATGATTTGGTATCCAGTCCAAAAAGACTTCCTTAAAGAAATAAGGAAGTAGTTTAAAAATCAACTGGAAAATTTGGGAGAGAAAATTAACACCTTGCAACAAGAAATCAAATCCTTGGAAAGTACAATTGGAGAAATACAAAAAGAAAATAATTCTCTAAGAACCTGAATTGATCAAATGGAAAACTCTGAAAAATAGAATTGACTAATTGGAAAAGGAGTTACAAAATGTAAATGAAGAAAATTTCTCTCTGCAAAGAAAGAATGGAGGCTGTGGAAACTAATGACTTTATGAGACAACATGAATTTATTAAACAAAAGCAAAAAATTGAAAAAATAGAAGAAAATGTAAAATACATTATCAGCAAAATCACTGACCTCAAGAATAGAACCAGGAGAGACAAATTAAGAATCATTGGGCTCCTTTGAAATACTGAAGAGAAAATAAGTCTGGATTTAATATTGCAGGATTTAATAAATGGAAAATTGCCCTGACATCATGGAACTAGAGGGAAAAAGTTATTAAAAGAATACATTGATCTACATTGGAAAAGGAACCCAAAGGAACCCAAAGTGAAAACACCAATGAATATTGTGGCCAAATTCCAGAACTATCACATAAATGTGAAAATCCTGCAAGCAGCCAGAAAGAAACAATTAAGATATCAAGCAATGAAAGTAAGGATTACACAGTACCTGGCTGCATCATCATTAAGGGAATGAATGGCCTGGGATGTGATGTTCTGAAAAGCAAGGGAGCTTGGAATGCAGCCAAAAATACAGTATTAAGCAAAACTGAGCATTCCCTTCCAGGGAAAAAGAAGTACGTTTAATAAAATAGGAGGTTTCCACATTTTCTTGATGGAAAGACTGGAGCTTAATAGAAAATTTGGACTTCAAGCAGGAGACTCAAGAGACACAAGAAAAGGTTTAAAAAGGTAAAGAAAAACATGTTATCCAATAAGATGTAACTGGCTACATTCCTACCTTGGAAAAAGACTCTCATAGCTCTTGGAATTGTAGCGCTATTAGAGAGAATATACTTAACCTGAAGTGATGGACAATCATGAATTTTCTGTGATTCAGATAGATTGATTTAAAAATAATACCTCCTTAAAGGCAAAGACAGTAAAGATACCAGAGAATGGAGGAGTTTGAATGGGGGTAAAACTTGTTACATTAAGAGGTACAAAGAACCTATTGCAAAGAGGGGAAGAAGGGTATTTAACTGAATCTAACTCAAATCATAGTTGGCTTAAAGTTAACATACATGCACTCAGTTAAAAACTTATCTTACCTTTCAAGTATTAAAAGGGAAAAAAGGGGAGGGGAGGAAAAGGAGAAGTAACAGAAGGAATAAAAGGAAGAAGAGGTAAAGGGTAGGGGAGAGAAAGGGGAGGGGTGGTGGAAATAAGGAGGAAATGCAATGAAGGTGGTGGTATTCAGAAACAAAATACTGGGGAATATAGATAAAGGGTGGAAAAGGGAAAACCAGACAGAGGGAAGATAGCATGGAGGGCAATAAAGTATTAGTAATTATAACTTTGAATGTGAATGGGATGAACTATTCATTAAAAGATAAGGGAATAGCAGACTGGATTAAAAACCAAAATCCAATAATATGCTGCTTACAAGAAACTCATTTGAAGCTGAGAGATACATATAGAGTAAAGGTAAAGGGTTGGAGAAAAATTATTTTGCTTCAGTTGAAGTGAATAAAGCAAGGGTCCTTATCTCAGATGAAGCAGCTGCAACAATAGATCTCATTAAAATACACAAGGAAGGAAACAATACTCTCTTAAAAGGTACCATAGACAATAAAGTAATTTCAATACTAAATATATATGCAGCCAGTAGTATAGCATCCAAATCCTTAGAGAAGTTAAAGGATTTATGGGAAGACATAGACAGCAAAACTCTACTGGTGGGAGACCTCAACCTCCTGCTCTCAGGTTTAGATAAATCTAAGCATAAAGTCAACATGAAGGAAGTTAAGGAGGGAAATAGATTGTTAGGGAAAAAAAGACAAAATATAGACCAGTGGAGGAAATTGAATGGGTATTGAAAATAATATACTTTTTTCTGCAATACCTGGCACTTACACAAAAAAATTGACCATGACAAATGAACAAAATCTTATAATCAATTGCAAAAAGGCAAAAAGGGTGAATACATCTTTCTTAGATCATAATGCAATAAAAATCACATGCAATATTGGGCCAGGGAGATAGAGAGCCAAACCAATTGGAAATGAAATAACTCATTTTAAAAATGAGTGGATCAAACACAAACCATAGAAAGAATGAATGAAAATAGATAATAACAAAATGAAACAACATTCCCAAAATTTATGGGATCTAGACAAGGTAGCTGTCATGGGATACATTATATCTTTAAATGCTTACATGAATAAATTAGAGAAAGAGGAAATCAATGAACTAAACATGGAACTAAAAAATTAAAGAAAGAACAAATTAAAAACCTCCAATTAAATATCAAATTAGATATTCTAAAAATTAAAGGAGAAATTAATAAAATTGAAAGGAAGAAAGCTATTGAATAAATAAAACCAAGAATTGGTTTTCTGAGGAAAACCAATAAAATTGATAAACTACTGGTTAATTTGAATTTAAAAAAAAGAAATAAGAAAACCACATTTTTATTATCATAAATGTGAAAGGTGAATTCACCACCAATGAGGAGGAAAGTAAATAAAAAATTTGGAATTATTTTGCTCAACTTTATGACAATAAATTTGATAATCCAAGTGAAATGACTAAATATTTACAAAAATATAAGTTGCCCAGTTTAAATGAAGAGGAAATTTAAAAAAATTAACAACTCTATCTCAGAAAAAGGAGTTCAAAAAGCCATCTCTAAGAAAAATTCTCCAGGTCCAGATGGATTCACAAATAAATTCTTCAAACATTTCACAAACAATTGTTTTCAATTCTATGTAATCTCTATGGAAAAAAAGTGAAAATGGAACTCTGACTAATTCTTTCTGTGACATCAATATGATGCTGATACCTAAACCAGGAAGAATTAAAACAGAGAAAGAAAATTATAGACCTAACTCCCTGATGAATATAGCTGCAAAAATTTTAAATATAATCTTAGAAAAATGATTAAACAAGTTATCACTAGGATAATACACTATGATCAAGTAGGATTTATCCAAGTAATGCAGAGTTGGTTCAATATTAGGGAAAATGTTTGTATAATTAATTATATCAATAACAAATCTATCAGAAATCATATGTTTATATCAATAGATGTTGAATAGCTGTTGACAAAATACAGCACCATTCCTACTAAAAACATTAGAGAGCATAGGAATAAATGGATTTTTCCTTAGAATAATAAGCAGTATCTATCTGAAACCATCAAGAAGCATTATATGCAATGGGGCTAGGCTTGAGGCATTCCCAATAATATCTGGGGTGAAACAAGGATGCCCATTATCACCACTACTATTCAGTATCATATTAGAAATGTTAGCTTCAGCAATAAGAGAAGAAAAATAAATTGAAGAAATTAGAATTGGAAATGAAGAGACAAAAATCTCACTCTTTGCAGATGATGTGATGGTATACCTAGAAATCCCCAAAATCATCTAAAAACTGCTAGAAATAATTATCTACATTAGCAAAGTTCTAGGATATAAAATAAAACCTCATAAAGCTTCAGCATTACTATATATGATTTTCAAGATACAGCAGAAAGAGCTAGAAAGAGAAATCCCAATCAAAGTACCTTCAGACAATATAAAATACCTGGGAATCTACCTGCCAAGGCAGACCCAGACAATTTTTGAAAACAAATAAAACACTTCTCACACAAATAAAATCAGATTTAAATAACTGGGCAAATATTAACAGTTCATGGATAGGCCAAGCTAATATAATAAAAATGACAATTCTACCTAAATTAAACTATTTATTTAGTGACCTACCTATCAAAATTCCAAAAAATCACTTTAATAAGATAGAAAAAAATTCTAAGTACATTCATGTGGATAAATAAAAAATTGAGAATTTCCATGGAATTGAATTTTAAAAAGTACAAAAGAAGGTGGCTTAGCCCTACGAGATCTAAAATTATATTGTAAAGCATCAATTATTAAGACTATCTGGTATTTAAGGGCAGCTAGGTGGCGCAGTGGATAAAGCACTGGCCCTGGAGTCAGGAGTACTTGAGTTCAAATCTGGCCTCAGACACTTAATAATTACCTAGCTGCGTGGCCTTGGGAAAGCCACTTAACCCCATTTGCCTTACAAAAACCTAAAAAAAAAATCTATCTGGTATTGGGTAAGAAACAGAGTGGTGGATCAGTGGAATAGACTAGGCACAATAGCACAAAATTATTATAATAATCTGCTATTCGATAAACCCAAAGAGTCCAGCTGTTGGGATTAAAACTCTCTCTTCAATAAAAACTTTTTGGGAAAATTGTAAGTTAGTATGTAAGTTAGTAAGTTAGACCAACACCTCACACCCTATACCAAGATAAGATCTAAATGGATACAGGTTTTAAACATAAAAATCTAATATAAGCAAATTAGGACATCAAGGAATAGTTTACCTATCAGAGCTATGGAAATGGAACCAGTTTATAACCAAGGAAGAGATGGAGAACACAATTCGAAAAAAAAAATAGATAATTTCAATTATATTAAGTTAAAAAGCTTTTGCACAGACAAAACTACTCTAACCAAGATCAAAAGAAATGTAGTAAATTGGGAAAAATTTTTACAATTAATATTTCTGACAGAGTACTCATTTATAAAATATACAGAGAATTGATTCAAATTCTTTTAAAAAAAGCCCTTCCTCAATTAGCAAATGGTCAAAGGATATGTGAAGGCAATTAAAAAATGAGGAAATCAAAGTGATCCATATTCATATGAAAAATTGCTCTAAATCACTACTTATTAAAAAAATTTAAATTAAAGGAACTCTGAGGTACCACTTCACACCTCTCAGACTGGCTAATATGACCAGAAAGGACAATGATCAATATTGGAAGCGATATGAAAAATCTGGAACACTAATATATTGTTGGTGGAGCTGTGAACTTATCCAACCTTTCTGGAGAGCAATTTGGAATTAAACACAAAGAGCAAGAAAAATGTGCATATCCTTTGATCCAGCAATACCACTACTGTGTCTTTACCCTGAGGAGGGCATAAAAAGGGATAAAAATTTCACATGTACAAAAATATTGATAGCAGCCCTGTTTGCGGTGGCAAAGAATTGGAAATTGAGTGAATGTCCATCAATTGTGGAATGGCTAAAAAACTGTGGTCATGTATGTGATTGAAAACTATTGTTATATTTAAAACCAGGAGGAATGGAATTTCAGGGAAGGCTTGAAGGATTTGCATGAATTGATGCTACATGAGATGAGCAGAACTAGAAAATCAATGTATTCCCTAACTGCAACATAGGGGTGATGACCAGACTTTAATGGACTTGCTCATTTCATCAGTGTAACAATCAGGGACAAATTTTGGGTATCTGTGATGGAGAATACCATGTATATCCAGTGAAAGAATTTTGGAGTTTAAACAAAGACCAAAGACTATTACCTTTAATTAATTAATTTATTTATTTATGTATGTATTTATTTTTTAGGTTTTTGCAAGGCAAATGGGGTTAAGTGGCTTGCCCAACTTAACAGCTAGGTAATTATTAAGTGTCTGAGACCGGATTTGAACCCAGGTACTCCTGACTCCAAGATCAGTGCTTTATCTACTACGCCAGCTAGACACCCCTATTACCTTTAATTTAAAGAAAAAAAAAATTATCTTCTTATGTCATTTTGCTTCTTCTTCTTCTTTATTTTTTCCTTAAGGACATGATTTCTCTCTCATTCTACTCAGATAAATGTATACTATGGAAACAATGTAAAGACTAACAGACTGCCTTCTGTGGGGGGTGGAAGGAGGAAAGCAAGATTAGGGGGAAAATTTTTTTTAGGTTTTTGCAAGGCAAATGGGGTTAAGTGGCTTGCCCAAGGCCACACAGCTAGGTAATTATTAAGTGTCTGAGACCAGATTTGAACCCAGGTACTCCTGACTCCAAGGTCAGTGCTTCATCTACTACACCACCTAGCCACCCCCAAAATTGCAAAATTTAAAATAAATAAATAAAAATATTAAAAAAAGAAAAGATAAAAAATAAAAAAAAATTAGTGTTCATGGTCTTTATCTTACAGTCATGGTATTAATAAAGAGTTGGAAGGGACATAAGAAGCAAATACCCTTTTATCCCTTCACTTTACAAATGAGAAAATTAGGTTCAGTAAATAAACTCATAAATCCAGAATCACAGAGGTAGAACTGAAACCCAGATACTCTGATAACTAATCTACAAATTTATACACTTACTGAATGTTTGAGCTTGGGCAAGTCTCTCAAACTCAATGTTCTTCGGGCATTTGCTTCTAATATAATTTGATAAGGATAAAAAAGAGTGCTTAACCCAGAGTCAAAAAGCCTGAATTTAAATACCAATTCTGTGATGCCCTACTTGTTAAGTTTCAGGAAAATTCCTTAAATTTCCTTAGCCACAGTTTCCTTACTTGCACTAAGAAGTTATTTGACTCTAACATTGTCCTTCTTAATATTCCTTCAACGGTTTATTTTGGTGCAGGAAGATTCCATTACAGAATATTTCTGTACTGATGAAATAAGTGTTTATATTTGTATAAAATCATATAAATCCATACCAATCACTTTAGTCATGTAGATCCCCTAATTTGAATTCAGAACAATCATGTGTTTACTTGTGTACTTTTTGTTACTGGAATGCTCGCAACCATCTATGGCACATACACTTATCTATCTATCTCTCCATATATATATATATATATATATATATATATATATATATATATATATATATGTATATATATACATATGTATATGTAGTCATGTATATATGTATATATTAGTCATCTAATTCAACCTCTTCCATTAAATCTTCTCTGATAATCCTGTATTTGTCATCTATTAATTTCTTGTAGCCTTTATTACCTTTACATTCGTAATTCTACAGATTCATAAAACAAAACCTGAAGGAGGTACTGATAGTTGAAGAGCAAATTAAAACGTATTAGAGATCAAGTAGTATAGTATTTGTACTGTGCTAAATGTAAATTTTTGTATATAGGAGGAGCTTAATAAATGGTTGTTCTTTTCCCTTTCCCATCAGACTAAAACCAGATCACCAGTTTTTCTGTCCAGTGCTCT
Source organism: Macrotis lagotis (assembly GCF_037893015.1). Taxonomy (NCBI): domain Eukaryota; kingdom Metazoa; phylum Chordata; class Mammalia; order Peramelemorphia; family Peramelidae; genus Macrotis; species Macrotis lagotis. The sequence continues at coordinate 106,853,393 of NC_133658.1, read as the reverse complement.
TTCACGTACATGATACATATCAGTTTATAGATCATTATGATTAAGTATTTGCCCCATTCATTTCCCTGAGAAAATCATAAGATTCTTCAAGATAGATGTAGTCTTTTATATGTTATATGTCCTCAGGGGCTAGCACATGATCGATTTGTATGAAGGTTTTGATCAGATCACAATAACGAGTTTCTTTTAAAAAAGCAAGGTTCACCATGACTTTTTCCTATTTTCTACTAAGTACCTGGGGTATTAATATAAATAATGCGTACAATAAAGTCAAGACTGAAAACAACATAGAAACAATATTACTGTATTAGCATGGCATATGAGAATGCCCTTGGAGTCAGGAAAACTTAGTTTCATCTTTTACTTAGAACAAGCATTATCTGTATGAGCTTGGGTAAAGCTATTCGAGTTACCTCCTTATTCTAGCAACTCTACATGTCAAATAAAATATGAGATCCTCAGAGACAGATATTAAATTTTATATTTACTATCATAGCACCTAGCACAATATCTAACTATGTAACATAGCTCTAAGAAATCTTTGGTTTTTTAAAAGATACAGAGAGGTTTTCCATCTGTATCAGTGGATGTAGTTTCTCCTCTGGGGATTTACCATATAAATGAAATCTTTAATGATAAATAGAATAACATTTTCTAATCAAAGTTTTCTTACTAGCTTGAAAACAGAGTTTTTAAGGAATGAAGGCTAGCTGTTCAGGAGCTGAAATAGAAATTCAATTCAATTCAATAATTGTTCCTTTCTATCTTAAGGCTCTGTGCTAAGAGCTAGGCTTATAAAAACAAGGGAAAATACAATTCTTGATTTTAAGGAATTTGCAGTCTAATAGAGGAGAAAATATTCAAACAAATATATGCTCAACAGGCTATATACAAGATAAATGGTGAATAATGTAGAAAGGGAAAGCACTATGATTGAGAGGCATTAAGAAAGGTTTCCTGTAGAATATTGGGTTTTGTCAGGATTTAAAGGATCTCAGGGGTAAGTAATCAGACAGGAGGAAGAAGTACATCTGAAGCTTGGATTGTTAAAGAAAAATTCCCAGAGGTGAGATTGGGAGTGTATTGTACATGGAGCAGCAAGGAAGTCAGCATCACTGGATAAAAGAGTATGCTTAGGGAAGTTAGGTATCAGAAAACTGGATAGGAAAAATAAGATTAGGTTATCAATTTCTTTGAATGACTATGAGATATTTTTATTCTTACTTTAAGACAGAAAAGAAGCCAATGAAGTAAACCAAGATGGCTGAGTACAAGCAAGGACTCCCTCAGCTCTTCCTCAAATCCCTCCAAGTACCATTAAATAATGATTAAACACATTAGAGAGAAGCAGTATCCACAAAAAAGATGGAGTGAAACACATTTCCAGTCCAACAACTTAGAAAGTCAGCAGGAAAGGTCTGTTGCACCAGGGAGAAAGAGGAACCCAGTCCAATGCAGACCCTAGCAGCAGAGCCAGGACAGCAGCAAAAAAAGGAGCAGGTCTAGGATGATTGAACCAGTTTCAGCAGTGGCAGTTTCCAGACCTCTCAGCCCATAGATGGCAAAGGCATCTAAGAAGTTTGGCAGGCAAAGTCGGCTTCAATGGGTGAGAGTACCAGACCCCAGCAAACAAGGAGCCATTGAATCAATAGCAGCATTTGCTTCCAGAGACCTCAGCTCACTGATTATAAGGAAGTCAAATTATTGTTCATAAACATTTTGCAAGAGTCTCTCACTGAGACAGGATCCTCTTGCTTTACCGATAATCAGATTTGGGCTCAAGCTCTGGTTGGTAGTCCCAGAGAGAGAAGCAGCAGTAGCACAGTAGAGCCTGAGACACCAAAGTTGTAGGGACTCTTCTCTCAGTTCCAGGTGAGAAAACCATGTTTGTGGTCACCCAAAGAGCAGAGTTAAGGTCAAGAGGTTAAGTGTCTCTTTAGAGCATACTGCCTTGAAAGAATTAAAAATTTGCATGTCCCCAGTATTATGCCTCAAAACAATTAGTAAAAACCCAGGTGCCCTGGGTCAGGGCACCCTCCACCCTTCATGAAGAGCTCTAATTTAACAAAGAATTAAAAATCAACAGAAAGACTGGGCAAGTGAGCAAACAGCAAAACAAATTCTGACCTAAAAAGTTACAGTGGTAACAAGGAAGATCACAATACATACTCAGAAGAAGATAAAAAAGTCAATGCTCTTGCAAACCTTCCAAGAAAAAAAAAAATGAATTCGTTTCAGGCCATTGAAGAACACAAAAAGGATTTTCAAAATCAAATAGGAGAGGGAGAGGAAAAATCAGGAAGAAAAATGAATAGTACAAGAAAATCATGAAAAATGTGTCAACAGTTTGATAAAAGGAGATAAAAATACTGAAGAAAATAGCACCTTAAATGCAGAACAAGCCAAATGCTAAAAGAGATGCAAAAAGCCAATAAGGGGGAGAATGCATTAAAAGGTACAACAAAATAAGTGAATAATGAGGGAAAAATAGAAAGCAAAATAAAGAAGGAAAAGTAAAACTGTTTAAAAAGTAGAATTGATCGAATGGAAAAGGAGTTATAAAAGCTCATTGGATAAAACAATTCCGTAAAAATTAGAACTGAGTATGTTAAAGGAAATAATACTTTGAAAAGTCAATAAATAATCCAAAGGAGCAAAACAATGAAAAATAGAAGACATTGCAAAATATTTCATTGGAAAAACAACTGACCTGAATAATGACTCCAGGAGAAATAATTTAAAACTTATTGGATTGCCTGAAAACCATGATGAGAAAAAAAAATCTTAAACATCGTGTTCCAGGACATCATCAAAGAAAATTATCCTTTTACTTTAGAACCAGAAGGCAAAATAGAAATTGAAAGCATTCACCAATCAACTCCTGAAAGAGTTCCCAAAAGGACAATTTTGAGAATTATTTTAGTCAAATTCTAGAGTTTCTAGGTCAAGAAGAAAATATGTCAAGTTGGCAGAAAGAAGCAATTCAATTTTTTTTTGTTTTGCTTTTGCAAGGCAATGGGGTTAAGTGACTGTCCAAGGTCCCACAGCTATGTAATTATTAAGTATCTGAGACTGGATTTGAACTCAGGTTCTCCTGAATCCAGAGCTAGTGCTCTATCTACTGCTCCTTCTAGTTATCCAGCAATTCAATTATTCTGGAGCAACAGTTAGGATAACATAAGATTTTACAGCTTCTGTATTAAAGTACTGTAGAATGTGGAAATAAGATATTCTGAAGGCAAAAGAATGTGGTTTGCAACCAAGAATCAACTCTCCCCCAAAGCTGAGCATGATTTTTTTTTCAGAAAAGATGAACATTCAGTGAAATAGAGGACTTTCTGATTTTCCTGATGAAAAGATTAGAATTGAAGAAAAAATCTGATCTTCAAGAACAAGATTCAAACAGTAAATGGGAAAAGGAATGAATGAATGAATCTGAACGATTTATATTCCTACATGAGAAAAAGATACAGAATTGAACTTTCTCATTATTATGGAAGTTAGGAGTATATATATTGAGTGCACAGTGTGAGTTACATAGGAACGAATGATATCTAACTAATGAAGTTAAGGGATGGGAGATGAATGTACTGAGGAAATGGGAAAGGGGGAGAAGATACAGTATATTATCTCACATCAAAGAGGGAAGAAAAAGTTTTTACATTGGAATGGAGGAGTCTGGGAAACAGTGAAGAGTGAATGATCTTTGCTCTCATCAGAATTGACTCAAAGGGAAAATAACATCCACACTCAATTGGGCATAGAAATCTACTCTATCATACCAAAAAATAGTACGGGAAGGGTATAAGAGAAAACAGCTGTGGTGATGGAAGGGAGGGCAAATTGGGGGAGGGGATAGTTAGAACAGAAACACTTTTGAGTAGGGTCTAGGTGAAAGAAGAGAGAGAGAGAATAGAATACACTACAATTAGAAATAGTAATTGAAAAATTTTGAAGCAAGCCTTTCTTGATAAGGTCATCATTTCTCAAACATAAAGAACTGAGTCAAATTTATAAAAATAAGAGCCATTCTCCAATTGATAAATGATCAAGAGATATGAACAGTTTTCAGATGTAGTTATCAGTGTTATCTCTATCCATTTAAAAATGTTCTAAATCACTATTGTTTGGATAAATGCAAATTAAAGCATTTCTGAGGCATTATATTGAGTAGTGGATTTGCAACAGTGGTTATAGTGTTATTGGGATTGAAGAGTATGATCAGTCTTTGGTTCTTTAGGAATAGTTTGAGATCTGCTGAATGGCTGGACCAATGCACAATTCCACCAACAGTTCATTAATGTCTGAATTTCCCCACTTCCTCATCAACTTATATTATTTTCTTTTTCTCTTCTTTCTCTCATCTTAACTGTTCTATTAGGTATGAGATAGTATCTAATAGTTGTTTTAATTTGTATTTCTATAAAAATTATTATTTAGAACATTTTTCCTTATGACTATATAGAGTTTTAATTTCTTCTTCTGAAAATTGTCTATTCATATCCTTTGATCATTTATCAACTGGAGAATGATTTGGAACCTTAACAATTTGACTCAGTTCTCTGTATTATAGAAATAAATCCTTTGTTAGAAACTCTAGTTGTGAAATTTGATTCCCAGATTTCTGCCTTCATTCGAATCTTGGCTGTATTCATTTTCTTAACACAAAAACCTTTAAATTTAAGATTGTCAAAATCATTCATTTTGCAATTTATAATGTTCTCCATTTTTTGTTTGTGCATACATTTCTTCCCCCTCCATAAATCTGACAGAGTAGTTCTTTTTTTCTTAATCCATTTATGGTATCACCCTTTATGTCTATATTCTAAACCCATTTTGAACTTATTTTGATGAAGGGTGTGAGATGAGGTGTAGAGTCCCAGTTCCTGGACACCCTCAATCTTCCCAGGTAAGTGTTGAAGGAGAGGGAGGCAAGGATTACAAAGGAGACAAATATTCCATCAAGATCTCCAGGTGCTCCCTTTATTCCCCAAAACAACAGTGCCTAAATACCTTTCCAGTCTCTAATCCACTCTCACTCCTCTGGTATTTAACCAAACAAGGTTCTGATGCTCAAAGGCATCAGATGATAATAATTTACAGAATTTCCAATACACAACAGTCCCCAATGATGAGGGTCTATGCTTAGTTTCATTTCATACTATTTTTAGTTTTCCCAGCAGCTTGTTGAATGATGAGTTCTTACCCAGAAACCAATTTTAGGATTCATCAAACAATAGATTACTTTCCCCATTTACTCCTGTCTCTTTTGTATTTACTTTCATCCACTGGTCTATTATTCTATTTCTTAAGCAGTACTAGACAGTTTTGGTGACTATCACTTTAAAATAGTTTTAGATCTGGTACAGCTACTTCTCCTTTCTTAGCATTTTTTTCCAACAATTCCCATGATATCTTGCCATTTGATTCACTAGATGAATTTTGAAAAATTTTTCAAATCTGTATAAATTTTTTCCTGTCTGTATAAAATAGGTTTTTGGAATTTTGATTTGAATAGCATTAATAAATAATTCAACCATGAGCAATTCACATTTTCCAGTTGTTTAGATCTTACTTTATTTGTGTTAAGAGTGCTTGTAATTATGTTCCTACACAGTTGTCTTAAGAGAGAGATTCCTGTGTATTTAATAATGTCTGTAGTTTAAATGTAATTTCTCTTTCTATGTCTTACTCTTTATTTTTCATGTAAAGGCATGCTGATGATTTATGTAAATTTACTTTATGTCGTGCTACTTTGTTAAAGTTGTTAATTGTTTCCATAAATAATTTACATATTTTTTCCCTTAGGGTTCTCTAAGTATGCCATCATATCTTCAAAAGGTGAAAGTTTTGCTTCCTCATTGACATTTATAATTCCTTCTATTTATTTTTCTTCTTTTATTGCCAAAACTAACATTTCTAATACTATGTTGAAGAATAATGATGATAATGGTCATCCTTGTTTCACCTCTCATCTTATTGGAAATGCTCCTGCTTTATTCCCATTCCATATAATGCTTTTTTATGGTTTTAGATAGATACTGCTTATAATTTTAAGGAAAGCTCCAGTTATTCCTATATTCTCTAGAGTTTTTAATAGTGGGTATTGTATTTTGTCAAAGATGTTTTCAGTATCTATTGAGATAATCATATGATTTATGTTAGCTTTGTTATCAATATGTCTATGTTGATTGTTTTCCTAATATTTAATCATCCCTGCCTATCTGGTATAAATCCTACCTGTTCAAAGTGGTTTATTCTGGCAATAACTTCCTGTGGTCTCTTTCCTAAAATATTATTTAAAATATTTGCATCAATCATCATTAAGGAAATTGGTCTATAATTTTCTTTTTTTCTTTTGACTCTTCATGCTTTAGGTAACAGCACCATATTGGTGTCAAAAGGATTTTGACAGAACTCCTTTTTCTCCTATTTTTTGAAAATTAGTTATATAGAATTGGAATTAATAGCCTTTAAACATTTGGTAGGATTCCCTTGCAAATATATTTTAACCTGGATATTTTTCTTAGTGAGTATATTAAACAATTTCTTTTTATGAAATGAGGTTATTTAAGAACTTTATTTCCTCTTCTGCTGTTTTTGGAACTTTTTATTTTTGTAAATATTCATCCATTTCATTTAGATAGTTGAATTAATTGACATAAAGTTAGTCAAAAGAGCTCGGAATGATTGCTTCAGTTTCCTTCTCATGGGTGGTGAGCTCATCTTTTTATTTTTTTTATATAACAACAATTTGGCTTTCTTTCTTTTTTAAGTCAGATTGAATAGAAGTTCATCTTTTTTGGATTTCATAAAACCAACTCAAGGATTTATTAGTTAGTTCAATATTTTTTTATTTTCAATGTTATTGATTTCTCCTTTGATATTCAGAGGCAAAAATCACTTCATGATTCAATAATGTATGGATCCTTTAAGTATACTCCCTCTATTATATATAGAAGTAACATACTTCATGATCCATTTATATCTATATCCTCTAATTATAATCTCTGTAACTATATTCAACACTCATTGAAGTATTGACTAAAGGCTCATGGCCAACCTATACCCATACCATTTCTCCAAGTATATTTTGTCAATTATCCAAAGAGAAATACAATTCTCAAGAGTTATAAATATTGTCTTCTCATTAATGTTTAATAATCTTAACTGATTTTTCCCCTCCTTTCCATTTACCTTTTTACACCTCTCTTTGATCTGGTATTTGAAGAACAAATATTCCTTTCTGTTCTGGTCCTTTTTTTCAGAAATTTTTGGAAACCTTCAATTTCATTGAAAATCCAATTTTTTCTCTGAAAGAATATACTGAATTTTTCAGGGTAGTTAATTCTTGGTTGTAATCCAGGATCTTTTCTCCAATGGAATATCATATCTCATGTCCTCCAATACTTTAATGTTGAAGCTAATAAGTCCTCTGTAATTCCAATTCTGGTTCCTGGGCATTTAAATTGCTTCTTTTTTGACTGCTTGCAGTATTTTCTTCTTTAGCTGAGAATTCTGACATTAGGCTAACTTTCATTGAAGTTTTTATTCTGAGGTGATCTATGAAGTTTTTTCAAGCTATTTTTGTCTTCTTGTTCTAGGATATTAGGGCAGTTTTCCATGATAATTTTGTGTAAAATATTTTCCAGGCTCTTTTATTGATTGAAGATTTTAGGTAGACCATTGTTTCTCATGGGTTGCTATTATAAAAAATGATGGGAGAGTTGTATTTCAGACATTTGTCTATATCAATTAGTATAGAGTAGGTGATGAGTACTTATACAGTTCATCCATTTATACAAAGGTAAGGGTTAAAAAGTATTCTTCCTGTATTTTTCTTTCAAGTCAGGAAACAGGTGATTTTTTGTACTTTAGTGCTAATATTTCATAATATTCTTCTATAGTGATATCCAAAAAACCCCAAATAATTGCTGATCACATTAAGATCTGTACTTTTTTGTGTTAGCAAAAGCAATTACTGTGAAAAGATGAAATCATTATTATGAAATGATTACATTCTATGGTTCATTTTCTGCAATTCCCCAATGTAGAAATGAATGCCTTCCAGGCTCTTTTTGATTTTTTTATGAATAGAATGTTTCAAACACTTCACCTCAGACAAAGTTCATTTTTCTTATATTTGAACATTACCTGTCTCTCCTTGTTGTTCTATTCCACAGTCCCCCAAAGTGATATTTAGAAAAATGAAAATGGAAGAGAAAGTTGCTTTTGACCATGCCCTCCCAAGTTACTTGCCTTCTGTTCCAAGATGTAAATCTTTTCTTTCAAAAATTGATAGCAATGGAGTCGAGTAGAGTCATAAATGTTGAGAAGCTCTCTATATATAGAATGTCAAAAGCATCCTTTGAAATTGGTTTGTATGGAGGAACCCTCAGCTCTCACTTTTCAATGTATATTGTTGTTTACATTTTAATTTAAATATTTTCTCTGAGGGAGCAAATTAAATACTGTGGCAAATAGGGGGAACTGCCAGGAGAGAGCTGTTTTGCTTTAGACCTGTAACTAGTATATGCCTTGGAGGACAGCAATAAAATTGAAGTCAAGGTTGACAAGAAAGGAAACTGAAGATAAGGAAATCAATTTATGGGCACTTTGGATTGTTTTATTTCTGGAACACTGGGTAAAATAAATAAGAATATTCAAATTTGTGAATGATTAAGCTGCAAGCCATGGATGAATAGTGGAATTAGAACAGGGATAATAGTAGTTAAAATTATCCTTTTTAAAGGATTTTGCTTTTTCCCACTTCCAATACAGGTTTATCATAGCAAAATTTGAGATGGATAATGTTATTGTTATTATCCATTTTGATTTAAGAATTATTAGTATAGTTAATGATATTGCCAGGTGAGAAGAGTGAGGAAGAAGAGAAGATGGACCTGCCAACAGTGCTGCTAAACTCACCATTCTTTTACCAACTCAGCTGTCTTGATTGGGAGGCTCCTTTCCTTGCTCTGTTATTGAAGAAATGAAGAATTTGCTTTCCTTTGATTCTTCCTGGAAGTAAAAAAAAATTGCTAGATATTTCAGGAGTCTCTCTTTAATTTTATTTTTATTTTTTAATCCCAGTTTTTTATCATAGTTTTTATCCCAGCAAAAATGTTTCAAAATTTATTTCCAAAATCTTAAATTCTAAATTCTCTCCCTTCCTCCCAACCCACTCCCCCATTGAGAATGCAAGTTACATGTTGTAGGTTAAAAATCTGTAGCCATGAAGTACATTACTATAGTAGTCATATTGTAAAAATAAACATACCCTGCCACAATGAAATAGAAACCTCAAGAAGACAGGGAAAAATAGTATGCTTAAGTCTGTATTTAGACAGCATCTACTCTCTTTGAAATGGGTAACATTCTTTATCATAAATGCAGATAATTCAAATTTACAAAAATATTAAAAAGGGTAGAAAAGAAGTTAAACCAGACTTAAGGTAAAGCAAAGTATCCTCAAGATACTTAGACACCTAAATTTCAAGTAAGTGATTTTAGTTCCTTACTATTTTCTTTCACTTTATTACTTGATGATTGGATCATTAAGACAGTCTCTTAATTGATCTTCCTGACTCTGGTATCATCCTTTTCTGGTCCTTATTGTATTATGTCATCAAAGTAAAATTGTTGAAACACAAAGGTTGTCAGGTTTCACTCTTTTACAATACCATCATTTAGCTTTTCTTGCTTAACCATAACACTATCTACTCTCTATCCTTATGTTAATTTTCATCATCTTTGTTCATCTTTATCCTTCTAGTAAATCTTTTCCATTAATTATTCACATGTTTCTGTAGCTAAAATTTACTCAACAGTAAAGCATTTTAGTGTTTCAGGAGCTACAAGAAAAAGTACTTTTATTTCCCCTGACTTTCTAATTTCCCAATATGTGAATCCTTTACCCTCTATAAGCTCCATTAAAAATTGCTCCATTTATCCATTGTGTCTATTGAACATTCCTTAGGTAAATCCCTAAACTAGAATGATGTAAGATATTAAACACTCTTAGTTCATAACTTCTCTGAGTCTTCATGTTTCCTCAGCAAAATTTCTATTCAGCTCCTTTCAACTCCCATCTCATTCCCTATTATTTCATAACTTTTTCTCTCCATGCACCCAAAATTTTCATAATTCATAATTCAAAGTCAAAGATGTAGGACAACCAAAATGAATTTTCTTAGCTAACCACCTCCTCATTACTCAAAGCAACATTCCTAATTCGTCTTCGAAAATACAACCTCTAATACCTATATGTACAATAAATTCCTATTCTCCTTTTTCACAGTCAATGAATGTGAATTTTATGAAATATAAGAAACATACATGGTCATTTCTCCCATCTATCAGCTTACAGAACTTTAACTTAGATTTCAGCAAAACTTTTCTTCTTTTTTAATTCTTAATTGCATGTTTCCCAATTATATTTAAAAATAGTTTACATCATGCCGTTTTGTAAATTTTTCTCCCTCCCACACCTCCCTGTTCCAGTCTCTAAGAGAGTAAGCAATCTGATTGTTATACGTACATCATCATCTAAACTTATTTTCATATAAGTCATGCTGTGAAGGAAGAATAAGAACAACAGGGAAAATCATGAGAAAAAAAAGTATAAATAAAAAAGTGAGCATAGTGTGTTTTGATCTTCATTCAGACTCCATAGTTCTTTCTCTGAATGTAAATGGCATTTTCCATCATATGTGTTTTAGAATTGTCCTTGATCATTGTAGTGCTGAGAGGACCTAAATCATTCCTGTTTGATCATCATACAATGTTCAGGCAAAGTTTTAATAAACTATCTAATCTTAATATTGTGCTGGAGAAAGAGAGGCAGAGAAAGTGAAATAGATATAGAGAGCAAGAAAGATAAAAATAGAGAAATGGAGAATAATTCAATTATAATTTAATTATCGAGATTCAGGGTTCATTGGATAGGTATATGCATAAATCTATATTTAAGGGTTTAATGGAAAAATGATAGTCAGTCTCCAGTGTTTACCCCCAAATTGTGTGGTTGGCCTTATATTATATAACAATTTATCATTGAACAGCAGTTATTCATGGGTTAGTCAGTTGTGAAAAACAGGTAAGAACTGTGTATCAAAAAGGAGCCAAATTCCCTGAACAAGGAGTAGTGAAGATTCTGCCACTAGGCAACCAGAGTAGTGGCTGGACCAATCCCTCAGAAGTGGGAGTTGGGGGGGGAAGGAGCCTGAAAAGAGTTCTCTTTCCTTTGTGAAGGGCAGGGCCACCCTAAAACGGGTTTGCCAGGAGCAAGGGACCATGAAGAAATTTAGACAGCCTCCCCTACACTTGAATTCTGTGGAGGATGCTAACAAAGTAAGGCATCATAGTCCTATGAATGGCAAGCTGACATTATCCTAATTTTCAAACTGCTGCCAATCATTTCATACTGCTGAGTAGTTCAAAGGTAGAAGAAGGTCTGAGAGAAAGACCACACTGATGTAACCATCCATCAGGAGACCATTTGTCACCAGATATCACATTCTGGTATCTGGCTGGAATTGATGGTGTGCAGAGGTATCTTGTTGACATGGAAGGCAGAGAATTCAATTCAAGAGAAAGAGACTCCTGCAGCAGCCAGACTATCACCAGTGATCCTGTTTCCTATAAATGAAGCCATAGGTGGACTAGTAAGAATGATGCCTTGCATAGTATACCTCTCACAACAATAAACATAACTGTTCAAGTTACATCACTAATCACTTGGTGGGTCAGAATGTCCTTCGTTGATATCAAAGGACAACTATAATCGATGAATCAGAGGCAAAGATTCCATGTTACATTCCACATATTTAATATGTGAGAGGGAAAAAACAAACTGGATGAAAGAATTAGGATTAAAATGGTTCTTCATTATTTATAATTAAGCTAAATATAACGAGAATAAATTCAGTAGGGATAAATATAAAAACTTTAGATCTGCAATCAAATTCTCAGGCAATATAAAATATGAAATGGATATAGAAGGAGGGCAGCTAGGTGGCACAGGGGTGGACTGCCAAATCTGGAGTCAGGAAAACCAGAGTTTAAATCTGGATTCAGATATTACCTATATAACAATGGGAAAGTCACATTATCCTATTTGTCTTAGTTCCTTATCTGTAAAATGAACTGTAGAAGAAAGTGTAAGATCTTCCTAGTATATTTGTGAAAAAAAAGTTGAAATGGGGACACAAAGAGAGAGATAGCAGTAAATTGAGTGGCAGCAATAATGACCTGAAGTCCAGAGAGGTTAGGCCACATAAATGTTTTTTTTTTTCCTCCAAATATGTCCAATGTACCCAAGAGCTATGCTAAATGCTAGTAACACAAATGTAAGCAAAAAGAAAGGTAGTGACCATGATAGTGGAGTCAAGGTGGTGGTAAAAAGCAGAAACTATGGGCAACTAGGTGGCACAGTAGATAGAATACCAGGCCTAGAGTCAGGAGGACCTGAGTACAAATCCAGCCTCAGACACTTAATAATTCTTTAGCTGTGTGACTTTGGAAAAGTCACTTAACCCCATTGCCTTGCTAAAAACATAAAATAGAAAAACAGAAACTTGCCTCATCTCTTCAAAAGCATCCTCCAAACAATACTAAACTTATAACAAAATGAATTCCAGAATGGCAGAACAACAAAAGGGTGAGGTAAAACAATGTTCTAGCATAAAACAACTTCAAAGGTTAGCAAGGAACTTCTATTGCACCCAGGTGATAGGGGGATGCAGTCTGGCACAGGGTAGATCCTGGCAAACCAACAGTAGACCTTAGGAGTCACTGAATTTGCTTCTGCTGGTTTCTGCTCACAGAGGATAATGATGTGAGAAAATTGCTCTGGGGAAACAAAAGATTATAGGGGATAATTTACTGGCATGGGAGAAGTGTTTTGCTTTTGCTTCCAGAGTCCCAAGCTTTGGGGGGTTGTTTGTAACTCTTTTCAAAGATAAGTCTAAGGACCTGCAAACTTTTAGATGTTATAAAGTGAGAGGTTTTTCTGTTCTCCTGGTTTGTGTTCTGGTCTGTAGTTGATCACTAGCACTCCTTTCTTCCCTGGAACTCTGAAGGGGGTCCCATCTCTGCTGGACCAGCAAGCTATGTTATGCTAACTCTGCTCCTCTTCTTCCTAGGACTGTGGTCCAGGACTATGACCCAGATCTATGGGCAAAGCAACAGAGATTTGCCTAGTGATAGTACCTGTAATTTCCTTCTGATCCCTTGCCATCTATGAGTCAAGAGTTCTGGAAGAAGCTGTTATGGCCTCTAATTAAGGGGCTACCAAGGACTGCTCCTGGTCAGTTGGGTCTGGGTCTATAATGCTAAGGCCTGTTGCATCGAACTGTGCTCCACTCTCACTTTAGCGCAACCTTTTCCTGCTGTGCTTTCAAGTTGTGGCTGTGTTTGGGCTGAGAGGTCTGGAAACAACCAACACTGCCACTGACCCCATCACACAAATGCCTCTTCTTGGATTGTTGAAGCTGGTCCACATGGGGCCAGGCTACACTGAACTCCTCTCTTACCCTGGTGCAACAGATCTTTCCTGCCAATCTTCTATGTTATCTTGGACTAGAAGTTGTCTCATTCCATCGATTTGTGCTTATAACACTCTAGAATTTATTTAGAGTCATTATTTAAAGCTATTTAGATAGGTTTGGGGGAAAGCTCCATGGAGTCTTTTCCTTTATTCCACAATCTTCACTCTGTCCCTCAACCTGGACATTATTTTTCAATATATCATTTAAAAATTGTAGGATTTTAATGAAGGAATTTTGTTCTTTCAGGAAGTTCAATATAATGAAAGAGTAGTGTAGATCTGAGCCTAACTAAATATATCACCTGGCCCAGTTTACTCTACTTCTCTAGTAGCTTACTCATCTATAAAACAGCTTGATTGGATCCTGCCTAAAGTCACTCATACAATCAACATTATGGTTCTAAGTTTACTCCCATATCACATTTTTCTGATTCTATATTTTTCTCTAAGATTTTTTTTAACCTGCAGTTAGTAATTAATTCCTCATTTTCCCTTAACCTAATAAACCTGTCAATTACAAAGTTTTAGAATGGTAGTTTTTGGGGTAAAAGCGATTTCATAGACCATCTAAACCTTGGAGTTGGCAAACTACTACTTGGGGACAAATTTGAACCTCTGCTTTTGTTTTTAATGCTAAGCATACATTTTATATTTAATAATTAAACTTTATTATATCCTAAACCTGTTAAAAAGAAAAAAATTCTTATCTGGGGGTAAAAAGGCAGCAGGCTGTATTTGGCTCTCAAACAGTGGTTTACTCAAATCATGATTAAAACCATCTCTCTTATTTTATAATTGAGCAATCTAATATGTATTTGGGTTAAATGACTTGTTCAAGACCACTTAGCCACCTAGATAGAATAGCACAGTAAGCAGCATAAGAAAGATTAATGTTCATGAGTTTAAATCTGTCCTCACCCTTATTACCTAGTGTTTGTGTTAACAGACTCATTTCTAAAATATATAGGGAACTGAATCAAATTTATAAGATTAGAAGTCTTTCTCCAGTTGATAAGTGGTCAAATGTTATGAACAAGCAGTTTTCAGATGAAGAAATTAAAGTTATTTATAGTTATATGAAAAAAAATGCTCCAAATCATTATTAATCAGAGAAATGTAAATTCAAGGAGCCCTGAGGTACCACATCACACTTATCAGCTTGACTAAGATGACAAAAAAAGAAAATGATAAAAGTTAGAGAGAATGTGGGAAAATTAAGACATAATGCTCTATTGGTGGAGTTGTGAATTGATGCAACCATTCTGTAGAGCAATTTGGAGCTTTACTTAGGAATTTTAGCTTTACTAGGTCTATATCCCAAAGAGATCATATAAAAGAGGAAAGATCCCACATGGTCAAAAATATTTATAGCAACTATTTTTGTGATGGCAGAGAATTGTTAATTGAAGTGATGTCTATCAATAAGGGAATAGCTGAGCAAGTTATAAAATTTATGTTATTGAATACTGTTGTTCTGAAAGAAATCATGAGTGGCTGAACTTTATAAAATTATGAAAAAACTTGCATAAACTGATGTTGAGTAAAGTGAGCAGAAACAGGAGAATATGGTATAAATTAATGGCAACACTGAGAGATGATCAACTCTGATGGATGAAGTTCTTTTTAGTAGGTCCATGATCTAGGACAATCCTGAGAGACTTCTTATGGAAAATATCTTGCACATTCAGAGAAAAATCTATGAAGTCTTAATGCAGAGTAAAATATATGTTCACTTTTTAAAACTTCTTTGATGTTTTTTCTTCTTTCTCTTTATTTTTCTTTTAGTTCTAATTCGTCTTTCACAAAGTCCTAATATAGAAATATGTTAAACAGTATTGTCTGTGTTCAACTTTTGCCAGATTGTTCCCCACCATGGGGAGAGGGTAGGTAAGGGAGTGTGGTAGAAAAATATGGAACTCAATAACTTGCAAATGGAAGAATGTTGAAAAGTACCTTTGCATGTAATTAATAAAATAAAGTAAAATTGAAAAGAAAGAAGAAATCATGAGCAACCTATTTTAGAAATACTTACATGAACTGATACTCAGTGAAATGAGTAGAACCAAAAGAACACTGATCAACTATGATCATAGCAGTTCGATGATACTGGAATAGCTGTTGTGGAAAATGCCATCCACATCAAGAGAAATAGTTATAGAGTCTGAATACAGGGCAAAGAATATTATGTGTACTTTAAAAAACTTCTCTTATATTTATATTTTCCTTCTCATGGCTTTTTAACCATTTTGTTCTTCATGAATTTGTGTCCTTCTTGCGCAAATGCCTTGCTAATCTTCTCTGTATCGTTCCAATTTTAGTGTATTTGCTGCAGAAGTGAGCCCAACCTCTTAGTTCTAATTCTTCTTTTCACAACATGACTAATGTGGAAATACGTTAAACATAAAAAATAAAGTTAGAATTATTTAAAATAACTGCAGGTAGTAAAACTTCTAGTTGACACTTCTAGGTCGTCCTCTCCTATATTGTGAAGTTTTATTTTGTGTTTTTAGAAGAGAAATTTCTATCTGTTGAAAAGTTAGTGGCATAATTCGATATCTTAGAGTACCATGTTAAGGAATTTCTAATACTCCAACAAAGATTTGGCTCTATTCCATAAATTATATATTTCCTTATATCTTCAACTAATCTCTGGTCTCTTTTTGTGATAAGAAAAGGAAAAAGGAAATATCGAAGGTAAAATTCTAGCAGGGTATGTTATGCTGTCTGTTTTTGAACAACCATGAGGGAGAAAATTGGGGGAAAAGCAGATCATTTTGGGATCTCCCCTTCTTTTTTATTATTTTTCATTTTAAAATGTTTCCTTCATCTACATGCAAGAGCACATACCAGGGCATCTAGGTGGCACAGTGGATAGAATACAGATCCTGGAATTATGAGTTCAAATCCAGCCTCAGACAATTAATAATTTCCCAGCTGTGTGACCTTAACCCCATTGCCTTAAATAAATAAATAAAAATAAAGACCACCCCAATTTTAAAAAAGAGCAAGTTTCAATATTTACTTCTAAAATCTTGAGTTCCAAATATTCTTCCTTCTTTTCATCCCACTCCCCCATTGAGAAAGTAAATTATTTAGTTTAAGGTAAAAGTGTATAGGTATGAAAAACAATACTACAATAGTCATGTTGCAAAAGTAGACATAATCCCCCTCCCAAATACACACACAAATAAAGAGAAAACTGAAGAAAAATAAAGTGAGGGAGGAAAAAAAATCATACTTCAACTCTCTTTGGGATGGATTTTATTCTTTATCATGTCCATCAAAGAAAATAATTCAATATTTTTCACTACAATTGCTATTGCTATCTGTAGTTCCCTCTATCCTATTCCCCATCCCTAATTTATTCTGTTCACTCCTTTCTTTCATCCTGTCCCTCCTAAAAAGCATTTTGAATCTGACTATCTTCTACCATGAGCTTCCCTACAACCCCTCTCCATTATCCCTGTCCCCTTTCTCCCATCCATTTTCTCTCCTATTTTCCTCTAGGGTAAGATACATTTCTATACCTAATTGAGTGTGTATGTTCTTCCCTATCTTTGCCACTTCTGATGAGTATAAGGCTCACTCACTCCCTTTTACCTTAACCCTCTTACACGCCACAGTAAAAGCTTTTTCTTACTTCTTTAATTTAAAGTAAGCTGTTCCCATTCTTCTTCTCCTTTACTTTTTTCACAGTACATTACTTTCTCCCCATACATTCCTTTCTCCCCAATTAACTTCATATTTTTACTATATTATACCTTCATATTCAGCTCCCTCTTATACCTTGTCTACTCTTTCTAACTGCCCTAATAAATGAGAAGGTGCATATGAGTTATCAGTATCATCTTCCCATGTAGGAATACAAGCAGTTCAACATCATTAAATTCCTCATAATTTATTTTTCCCTTCCACCCTCTGTATACCTCACCTGAGCCAGTACCTGAAGTTCAAACTTTCTGTTCAGCTCCAGTCATTGCAATAGGAAAGTTTGTAAGCCTCCTATGATTGAATTTTCATCTTTTCCCCCTGCAAGAGGATGTTCAGTTTTTCTAGGTAGTTGATCAGCAGTTATAATCCAAGCTCTTTGGCCTTCTGGAGTATTATATTCCAAGATCTATGAGCCCTTAAGGTAGACATTGCTAAATCTTGTGTTATCCTTTCTTTAGCACCATGATATCTGAATTGCTTCTTTTGGGTTTCTTGTAACATTTTTCTCCTTTACTTGCAAGTACTGAAATTTGGCTATAATATTTCTGGATGTTTTAATTTTGAGATCTCTTTCAGGAGGTGATTGATGTTGGAAAATTTCTTTAAAATGAAAGTCTAGGCTTTTTTTTTTATCATGCCTTTCTGGTTGTCCAAATTTTTTTCAAATTGTTTCTCCTGGATTTGTTTTCCATATCACCTGTTTTTCCAAACAGATATTTCACATTTTCTTCTAGTGTTTCATTCTCTTGGATTTGTTTCATTGTTACTTGATTTCTCACAAAGTCATCAGTTTCCATTAACTCCTTTCTCCTGTTTAAGAACTTTTTCTTTTTTTCAGAGAGCTTTGTATCACCTTTTCCTTTTGGTTAGTTCTACTTCTTATGAAATTCTTCTCCTCACTGTCCTTTTGTACTGTTTTTCCATTTGACTAAAACTGGTTTTTAAGATATTTTCTTCAGTATTTTTTTTATTTTCTTCATCACTCTGCTGAGTTGGTTTTCTTGATTTTCCCGCATCATTCCCAATTCTCTTCCCAATTTTCCCTCTATTTACTTTGATTTTCAAATTTTGTTTGAGCTCCGCTGTAGCCAGAAACCAATTCATAGTTTTCTGGGAAGCTCTGGATTCAGAAACTTTGACTTGTTTGGTTCTGAGTGTGTATTTTGATCTTCCATAGGACCAAAGTAATTGACTATGATGGGATATCTTTCAGCGTATTCCTTGATTTTATTTCCTTGTTAAGGTTGGGGCTTGACTTCCAGGATGGAGGACACACTTCCAAGATTTGGAGGGCTTTTGCAGTTGTTTTCAGGCACACTTTGCAAGGATTTACAAGCTCTCAATTCTTCCAAGGTCTTATGAGAGGCTCTGACAGATCTCCTGCACTGTGCTCTGGCCTGTGGATGACCACAAGCCCTCCCCTTTGCCCTGGAGCTGTGGGAAGGATCCTTGCTTCACTGCAAGAAGTGTCTTATGTTGTGCTTCTACTCCTTTCCATCATGTGGGAACCCAGATTGCCACAGGAATTTGAGTATGGAAAAAGTCACAGAATCCTGCCCCAGAAATAGCAAAGAGATCCCTTCAGTCTCCTCTGATCCCCCTACTGTCCATGGACTGAGTGTTCCAGAAGCAGCAGCAGAGTGAAGCCCTTCCAAGTGACTTCTCAGACCTGTTCCTAGTTTCTTTGGGCCTTTTATGTTATGGACTGGCCTCCACTCTCACTCTGGTGAGGCAGAATTTTCCTTTTCACCTTCCAGGTTGTTCTTGGCAATGTCTTAACTGAGAGGTCTGGATGCGGGAACCAGGCTCCCTGATGTCTTTTCATGGAAACCTGGAACCAGTTTGCTCTGGTGTAGCCAGGTTTGTGCTGCAAGTGCTTTCTAACCCTAGTGCAGCAGACACTTTCCAAGGAAGAGGATGTTCAGTTTTTCTAGGTAGTTGATCAGCAGTTGTAATCCAAGTTCTTTTGCCTTCTGGAGTATCATATTCCAAGAACTATGAGCTCTTAAGGTAGATAACAAATTCTACAATATCAGAAACCCCCCAAATTTTGTTATTTCCAGAGAAGGGAACTGATGGATTAAGTGATTCATCAATGAACACACCAGTAATTGCAGTTGGAAGCAGATTTTAAATCCATGTTCTATAATTTATAGTCATTACTCTTTACATTAGGGCATGCTGGTCTACTTCATTTATTTTGCTTCAGCTATACACACACACATACACACACACATATCATATTTATCACCATATTTGTGTTTTCATTAAAATAATTCTACTCAATTCCTTTCTCTCTTCCCACTGGATATATTAAAACAACTTCATCACTGATTTCTTTGCCAGCAGGCTATCTCTTCTACAATCCCTCCTAGACAAACCTTCTTAGGAAATTTTGTTAGATCCAATGTTCTCTACTTAGAATTCTTCTATGGCTTCCTACTGTCTACCAAATGGTTCAATGGATAGAGTGGTGTACCTTCAGTTTGGAATAACTGAATTGATTTATGTTTGTAATATATTCAACTTTATTCATTTATTCTATTTATATGCATTTGCTGTCTTCTATATTCATCCTTTGGCAAACTATTGAGTTCCACATTTTTATACCCTCTCTTCTCTCTCTTTCCCCCCCTTGGCAGCAAACAATTTAATACAGATATTAGATGCACAATCATGTTTAATATATTTCCATATTAGGCATGTTGTGCAAAAAAGGACCAGAACTAAGGGAAGAACAAGAAAAATAAAGAAAAAAACATGAAAATAACTTAAAAGTGAACATAGTATGCTTTGCTCTGCATTCAGACTTCATTTTTTACTCTGATTGTGGAAGGAATTTTCCATAACATTCTTCTCAGGATTTCCATTGATAACTGAACTGCTGAAAGGAGCTGCACCCATCAAAGCTGATCACCTCACAATGTTGCATTTAATGTGTATATTGTTCTCCTGGTTCTTCTCACTTCACTTAGCATCAGTGCATGGAAATCCTTCCAGCATTTTCCAAAGTCTGCTCATGATTTCTTACAGAACACTAGAACTTCATCATATTCATATACCAAAATTTTTTCAGGCATTCAGTAATTGATGGGCATCCCCTCAACTCTTTACTACTACAAAAAATAGGTGCTATAAATATTTTTGTACATATGGATCTTTTACTCTTATTTTATTATTACTTATTGTTACTACATGATCAAAGGGCATGAAGTTTTATTATTCTTTGCGGTTCCAAATTGCTCTCCAGAAAGGCTGAATCAATACACTATTCCACCAGCAAGGAATTTGTTTTCTATTTTTCTATATCTTTTACATTTATCATTTTCTCTTTGTCATATTAGTCAATCTTATAGATGTTAGGTGGTACCTCAGAGTTACTTTAATTTAAGTGATTTGAATTATTTTTACATACTATAGTTAATTTCTTCATCTAAAAATAACTAATTCATATCATTTTATGTTGTATCAGTCGGGGAATTGGTTATATTCTTATAAAGTTGACTCACTTCTCTCTCTCTCTCTCTATTTACATACATATATATATATATATATATCTATATATATATCTATATACATACATACATATAAGAAATTAGTCCTTTGATCAGAAACATTGGGTACCAAAATTTTCTCAAATTTAGTGTTTCCTCCTAATCTTGCTGCACTGGTTTTTGCTTTTGCAAAAATTTTTTTATTAAATGTAATTAAAATAACATTTTGCATTTCATGATGTTCTCTAATACTTTATTAGTCACAAATTCTTGTCTCTATCAGTATAATTTTTATACTATTCCTTGATTTCCTGGCATATCACATTTTAAATCTAAATCATGTATCCATTTCAAAGTTATCTTGGCATACGGTGTGAGATTTTGGTCTACACCTAGTTTCTGTCATATTATTTTCCATTTTTTACAGCAGTTTAAGTTAAATAATAGTTCTTATCCAGCAATTGGAGTCTTTAGCTTTATCAAAAAGAGGATTATTATAGTCATATACTACTGACTTTGTGTACCTAAACCATTCACTTGATCCACCACAGTATCAAAAAGTTTTGATGATTGCTCTTTTATAGTTTAGTTAACATCTGGGATGTCTAAGTCACACACCCTTATATTTTAAAAAAAAATAGTTCCCTTGATATTCTTAGCCTTTTGCTCTTCCAGATGAATTTTGTTATTACTTTTCCTGGTTCTCAAGAGTAATATTTTAGTGATTTGCTTTGTATGGCACTGAATAAGTAACTTAATATAGGTAGAACTGACATTTTTATAAAATTAACTTGTTCTACCCATGTATAATCAATGCTTTTCCAATTGTATAGATCTGACTTTTTCGCATGAAGTGTTTTGTAATTGTGTTCATATAGTTTCTAGCTTTGTCTTGGAAAGTAGATTCCCAACTAATTTTTCTGGTTTAGAGTTATTTTAAAATGGAATTTCTATTTCTAACTTTTGTTGCTGGATTTTGCTGGTAATATCTCAAAATGCTGATGACTTCTGTGTGTTTTTTTCCTAGCCTGTGTCTTTGCAATGAGTGTTTGTTATTTCAGTTTATTTTTTTTAGTTTATTCTCTAGGATACTCTCTGCAAAAAGTTGATAATTTTGGTTCTTCGTTGCCTATTTTAATTCCTTTAATACTTTTTCTTCTCATTGCTAAAGTTAGCATTTCTGGTACAATATCAAATGATAGTGGTGATAATGAGCATGCTTGTTCAACCCTGGTCTTATTGGGAAATGTTTTTATCTTATTCCCTTTACATATAAAATTTTCTGATGGATTAAGACACTAGTTATCATTTTGTGGAAAACATCACTCATTTCTATGCTTTCTAGTGTTTTTAAATAGGAATGCCAAAAGCTGTTCCATCATTTAATAAGATAATAATATGATTTCTATTATTACTGTTATTGATATGGTAAATTGTGCTGATTGCTTTCAATTATTGAAACAACTCTTCCTTTCTGTTATAAATCTCACAGTTATAATATATTATCATCATGATAAATTATCATGATCCTGTTGGTAATATGGTAATATTTTATTTAAAGATTTGCATCAATATTCTGTAGGGAAATTTATCTATAATTTTCTTTTTTTACATCTTTGATTCTTTCAAGTTTGGTAGCAGTACAACATTTGTGTTATTAAAGGAATTTGACATGATTCCCCCTGACTTTTTTCCAAATAATTTAAAAACAATTAAAATTAGCTTTTTAACTATTTTTAAGTAGTATAGTGTTAGATTGTTCAATTTCTTTTTCTATAATTTTACTATTTAATTATTTCATTTCTTCTTTTAATTAGGACAATTTGTGTTCATAAATATTCAACCATTTCATTTAGATTGTTGAATTTATTGCAATCCTGCAAACAAGTGCCAGAAAGACTTGGTAAGTTGAACAAAGACATTATCAGCTTCAACATTAAATGCTTGGAAGAAATCAAGAAGGTGAATACAATTTTAGAAAAGTTAAATATGATAGGCATATTGAGAGAATTGAAAGGCATAGAAAGGGATATACATTTTAATCAATATTACATAGCACTTATACAAATATTGAGCATGTATTATGATATAAAACTTCATAGTCTTATGCAGAATAGCAGAATTACATCAGATAATGATGTATTAAAATTGCATGGAATAAAGAGTAATGGAATGATAGAGTAAAATTAATTGTAAAGGAAATTAATTTTAAAGACTGAGTGGATCAAAAAAATGAATCATAGAAATAATCAATAATTTCATCCAAAGCAATGATAACATTGAACCTTATTTTATATCTCTAAATGCTTACATAAATAAAAAGTGGAAATATTTCAATGAATTGAGCATGAAAATAAAACTACTAGAAAAAAATACAAGGATCCCAAAGTAAATTCCAAATTATAAATTCTGAAAATCAAAACAGATATTTTTTTTAGGGTTTTGCAAGTCAAATGGGGTTAAGTGGCTTGCCCAAGGCCACACAGCTAGGTAATTATTAAGTGTCTGAGGCCGGATATGAACCCAGGTACACCTGACTCCAAGGCCAGTGCTTTATCCACTATGCCACCTAGCCGCCCTGGTTAATTTGTTTTTTTTTTTAAATGAAAGAAGAAAATCAAATTGCCAATATCAATTATGAAAAGAGTGGACTCACAATCAATAAGGATAAAATTAATGTAATAATTCAGAGCTATTTTTCTGAACTGTATGTCAGTAAATCTGACAATGTATGTGAAATGCATAATATTTATGAAAATATAAATTGCCCAGATTAATAGATGTGGAAAGTACTTAGATAACTTAAATAACATTACAAAAACAGATATTAAAGAAATCATCAATGAACTCATGAAAAAAATTTCCAGTGCTAGAGAAATTTACAATTAAATTCTGTATAACTTTAAAGAATAATTAATTCAAATTTCATATTAACTATTTGAAAAAGAGTTGAAGATGGAGTTCTGCCAAATTCTTTTTATAATACCAAAATAGTGCTGGTACCAAGATCAGACAAACAGAAAGAAAATTATATACAGCATTTTTCTAATGAATATTTTATTCAAAGATTTTAGCAAAATATTAACAAAATTATTACAGAAAGTTATCAATAGGATAATAACTAGGAGATAGCATTTATATCAGGAATATAGTAATGGTTCAAAATTAGAAGTAAATCAGTATAATTGATCACATCTATATAAAATACTAACAAAAAACTTGGGATTATCTCAATAGATGCTGAAAAAAGTTTTTTATAGAGTTAAAAATCTAGACTCAATGGAATAGACGCAATTTTCCTTAAAATGAAAAGCAATATCAACATCAAACCATCATTAAGTATTAAAAAGAAATTAAAGTAATAAGAATAGGCGATGTGAAAACAAAACTCATTCTTTGCATATGATAAAGTAGTATATTGAGAGAACCCTAGAAAATAACCTTGAAACAATTACAATTTTAGCAAAGTACCTGGAGATAAAATAAATCCACACAAATCATCATTATTTCTATATATTACCAATAAAGCCTGGCACCAAGATGAAACTGAAAGAGAAATTCAAATTAAAGTTACTATAGACAGCAGAAAATATTTAGGAATATACCTGCCAAGAAAACCCAGAAACTGTATGAATACACTTACAAAACATTTTCTTTTTTCATTGATAATTTATTTTTTCAAATACATATTATGAAAATATTTCAACATTTATCCATATGCATATGTATATTTTTAAGTTACAAAATTTTCTTCCACTCTCCCTTACCAACCCCCTCCCTTGAGTGGGAAACAATCAGGTTAACATTATATATATATGTGTGTGTGTGTGTATGTGTGTGTTTGTATTTGTGTTGGTGTGTATATATGTATGTATGAGTATATACATACATATATATATATATTTGTTATAAACATGTCTATGGATTTCTCATTTTTGGTAAGAGGAATTAGGAAAAAAGGAAATAAATACATAAAAATATTTGTATAAAGTTTTCATCAGATTTTGAATGTTTCTGTTTTGTTTCATTTTGCTTTTCTGCCTCTGGATGGGGATAGCAATGTCCATAGCTGATTTAATACAGATTTTCTAGCTCTCTGAACTGCTGAGAGGAGCTACTTTCATCAAGGTTGATCATCTCACAATGTTGTTGATGTGTACACTGTTCTCTTGGTTCTACTCCCTTCGCTCAGCATCAGATCCTGTAACTCATTCCAGGCTTCCCTAGAGTCTGACTCTTTATGGTTTCTTATAGAACAATAATATTCCATTTATTTGTGTACCATAACTTGTTTAGCCATTCCCCAATTGATGGGCTTTGCCTCAATTTTCAATTACTTGACACTGCACAAAGAATTACTAAGACTATTTTAGAACACATGGGACTTTTCCCATTTTTTTTTTATGATTTCTTCTGAATTTTGGTCAAAGGGAATGAAAAGATTTATTGCTCTTTGAGCGTCATTCCATATTGCTCTTCAGAATGGTTGGATCATTTCACAGCTCCACAAGAAATGCATCAATGTCGCAATTCTCCCACAACTTCTTCAACATTGATCATTTTCCCTTTTTACTTTTCTTAGCCAATCTGATAGGTGATACCTCAAGCTTTTTAAATTTTCATTTCTCTAATCAATAATGATTTGGATCATTTTTTTCATATGATTCTATATAACTTTAATTTTTTTCATTTGAAAACCATCTATTCATATCTTTTGAGCATTTATCAGTTGGGAAATGGCTTGTAACCTTTTAAATTTGATGTAATTTACTATATATTTTAGAAATGAGACCTTTATCAGAACTCCTATTTGTGAAAATTTTTCCCAGCTTTCTGCTTTCCTTCTGATTTTGGCAGCATTGATTTTATAAATGGAAAAACTGATTAATTTAATATAGTCAAAATCATTCATTTTCTAGTTCATAATATACTCTATTTCTTTTTGCTTTTTTGGTCATGAATTTGTCCCTTTTCATAGATCTGATAGAATATTTCTTAGTCTATTTTTCTCTGATGTCACCCTTTATGTCTAAATTCTGTCCCCATTTTGATTTTGTTTTACTATTGAGTGTGAGTTTTGGCTTTTTGTCTAGTTTTTGGCCATACTATTTTCCAGTTTTCCCAAAAATTTATACTTTTTAAGCCATTCTTTTCCTCATTAACTTTTGTAAATACAAAAGTTAATGAGGAAAAGAATGGCTATATATATATATATATATATATATATATATATATATATATATATATATGCAAGTCATTTAACCCCATTTCCTTGATATATATATATGCATATATATATCAAGGAAATGGGGTTAAATGGTTAAATGACTTGCCCAAAGCCACACAACTAGGTAATTATTAAATGTCTGAGGCCAGATTTGAAATTAGGTCTTCCTGACTCCATGGCCAGTGCTCTATTCACTGTGCCACCTAGCTGCCCCTCCTCATTAACTTTTTGAACTGATTTTTCCATTTGACCTAAACTGGTTTTTAAGATGTTGTTTTCTTCAGCATAAGCTCCTGACTAGGTTTTCATGCTTTTCCTGCATCTCTTTAATTTCTCTTCCCGATTTTTCTCTATCTCCCTTCTTGATTTTCAAAATCTTTTCTGAGCTCTGACATAGCTTGAACCCCAATTCCTATTTTTCATGGATGCTTTGGACGTAGAAACTTGGAATTTGTCATCTTCTTAGTATGTGTTTTGATCTTCCAAAGCACCAAAGTATTTGTCTGTAGTCAGATTCCTTTCTTTCTGTTTATTCAATTTCCCATTCTGTGCCCTGGTTTGGATGCATATCCCGAGCTTTTGAGTTGTTATTGAGACAACCCCTGGACTTCAATTCCTTCAAGGTCTTGGGTGGCTCTGAATGCTCTACTGGCCTGAGCTTTGGTCTGGGGATGGCCACAGCTAAAACTCTCTGCCCCGGAGTTGTGAGTAGGGGTTCTGCTATGCTATGACATTATGGGAGCCCAGACTGACTAGGGTCTGAATATGGACAAAGCACAAGAGTCCTGTCTCAGGGACAGAGGAAAGACCTTGAGAGTGTCCCCCATTCCCTTGCCTTACAGGGCTGAGTGCTCCGGAAGCAACTGCCAGGTGGCTTTGTGGGCCTGCTTCCATTTCCTGGAATCTGGACTGTGCAGAGGGCCAGGCTGACCGGGGCGCTGCAGTCACTCTGGCAGAGGTTTCCTTGCTGCTCTTCCAAGTTGTACTTGGTGTTCCCTGGGTTGTCAGGTCAGGATCCTGCTTTTGTTGTCCAGAACTAATACTTCCATGGGCCAGAGACTCCTCCAGTTGTGCCTGGAAGGTTGGAGCTCCTTCACTCCGCTCAGTGATACTGGATACAGTTGCTGTCCCCTCCAACCCTGTGGAACAGAGCTTTCCAATGATCTTCCTGGTTACCTTAGACTGTAGAAATGCCTCACTGGATCTTTCTGTGTGTTCTGTCTCTCAAAAATTTACTTACAGTTAAAATTTTAAGGTTTTTGGAAGAGAGCTCCTGGGAAATCTCATCCTCATATGTCAATTTTGACTCTGCCTCATTCCCAAACCATTTCTTTCAAATAAAGAATTGTTATCCCAGAAGCTGGTGTCTTTGGATTTGTCAAACTACTACTTCCGGCCAAGATGGCGGAGAGAAGACAGGTACAGTTCTAAAGTCTCCTGATCTCTTCCCCATCACATGAAACAAACCTCTTAAAAGAATTCCTAACCAGGAAACCCAGAAAGAAAAGCCAGGAGAGGAAAATCTACCTCAGGATTTGGCTCCCACAGCAGCCTTGCCTGAGTGCCAGCAGGTGAGTCTGGGCTCCGAGGGAAGATCAGCCCAGGATCAGCTAGATTAACAGCTGAATTGGAAGCAGGAGTCTGAGGGCCAGAGAGCCAGACCTTCTGGATCAGCAGTGGGGCTGTATGAAGGGGGCTTGGGTCTGTGGGGAAGCAGAGGCGCTGGCATTGGTGCTGTCCCCCTGGAGCTTGGGGAAGGGGCTGCAGGGGGAGGTCTGCTGTAGGAGAGCTGCAGACACCATCCCTGGGCTCCTCAGGTCTGAGAAACTCTGAGTCCATGCCTCCATTGCACAGAGGCCTCCTCCCAAACAAATGCAAACTACTTTTGCCTCAGGCCCAGATGTGTGAGCCAAAGAACCAGCCCAGTTGAGGAATAACCTCAGGCCAGGGTAAAGCCCACCATTGATTGAAGGCAAAAGAATTCAATAGCTCCAATTCTCTCCCTCAAGCAAAGGGAGAAGGCCTCCCAACCAAGGTCACAGACACCCCAGAGAGGGAAACCAGCACCTCCTACTGGCCAGCCAGAGAAACTGCACTCAGTAAAGACTTTAGAGATCCCAAGCCCAGGTGAACCAGCCCCATCCAACTCAAGGTCTTAGAATAATGAAGAAGGTTCAGCTGAAAGATGGATCCATAGAAAAATTCCTAGAAGGGAAAGACCCCAACTCAGAGAGACCTGGAAACTCTGAGGAGAATACAATCTGGTCTCCAGCACAGAAAGACTTACTTGAAGAAATAAGGAAGGAGCTTAAAAATTTGGGAGAGACAATTAATACCTTGCAACAAGAAAACAAAACCTTAGAAAGTACAATTGGACAAACACAAAAGGAGAATAAATCTCTCAGATCCTCAAATGAGCAAATGCAAAAAGAAATTAATTCTCTCAAAACCTCAATTGGTCAAATGGAAAGCTCTTTCAAAAGTATAACTGACCAATTGTTAAAGGAGTTGCAAAAGGTTAATGAAGAAAACTCCTCCCCCCAAAAAAGAACGGAGTCTACAGAAACTAATGACTCCATGAGACAGCAAGAGTCAGTTAAACAAAATCAAAATATAGAAAAAATAGAAACAAATGGAAAATACCTCATCAACAAAACCACTGACCTCGAGAATAGATTGAGGAGGGGCAACCTGAAAATTATAGGACTTCCTGAAAACATTGAGGATAAAAAAAAGTCTGGACTTAATATTACAGGATCTAGTGATGGAAAACTGCCCTGATATCATGGAATTGTAGGGCAAAGTAGTTATTGAAAGAGTACATCAATCCCCACCAGAAAAAGATCCTAAAATGAAAACACCAAGGAATGTTGTGGCCAAACTGCAGAACTATCAGATAAAAGAGAATATCCTGCAAGCAGCCAGTAAGAAACAATTTAAATATTAAGGAGCCATGGTAAGGATCACGCAGGACCTGGCTGCATCAACTGTAAGGGATTGAAGGGCCTGGAACGAGATATTTCAAAGAGCCCGGGAGCTTGGAATGCAGCCAAGTATCTACTTTCCTGCAAAGCTGAGCCTTCTCTTCCAGGGAAAAGATGGGCATTTAACAAGATGGAAGAATTCCAAAAATTTCTGATGAAAAGACCAGAGCTAAACAGAAAATTTGGATATCAAATAGGAGGTTTAAGAGACACATGAAAAGGTAAAAAAAAAGGGGGGGGCGGTAAAAGGGAAAAAATGCAATCCAGTAAATTGAAACTGGCTATATTCTGGCATGGGGGGTGGGAAGAGACTCTCATCAATCCTGAGAAATGTAACTCTAACAGAAAGAATACAACTAGCCAGAAATGATGGACATCCATGACCTATCCATGAGAATGCTATCTAATGGGATGTAACTGGCTTTAACCCCACTTGGGAGAAAGATCCTAATAACTTTCAAGAATTTGACTCTATCCAATAGAATATACTGAACTAGAAGGGACAGACACAAAGAATTTTCTATGACCTAGATAGAATGATCTAAAAAAATACACTACCTCCCTAAAAAGGGGAACATGAAAGAGATGTGAGGAAGGAGGTTATTGAATGGGACAAAGCTCATTACACTAAGAGGTACAAAAAACCTATGGTAATAGAGGGGAAGAAGGGAGCAGAGGAGAAACACCTGAATCTTCTCATCAGACTTGGCTTAAACTCAACCTACACATACTCAGTTAACTTATAAAACATCTAACCTTTCAAGAAGTAAAAGGGGAAAAGGGGAGGGGGGACAGAGAAAGGGAAGTGGAGTGGAGGAGTGCAGGGAAGGGAAAAAGGAAAAAGGGAAAGGGGAAAGAAAGGGGAGGGTGTGATATAGGAGGGCAAACATACTGAAGGGGGTGGTATTCAAAAACAAAATACTGGGGAATATGGATAAAAGGGGGGAAAGGGGGAAAATATAAAGAGAGCAAAGATAGCACAGAGGGCAATAAAGAATTAGTAATAATAACCTTGAATGTGAATGGGATGAACTCTCCCTTAAAATGTAAGCAAATAGCAGAATGGATTAAAAACCAGAATCCTACAATATGTTGCTTACCAGAAACTCATCGGAAGCAGAGAGATACATATAGAGTAAAGGCAAAAGGTTGGAGAAAAATATATTTTGCTTCAGCTGAAGTAAAAAAAAGCAGGGGTAGTAATCCTTATCTCAGACAAAGCAGCAGCAAAAAATAGATAGCCTTAAAAGAGATAAGGAAGGAAACTTTATCCTCCTAAAAGGTACCATACACAATAAAGTCATTTCAATATTGAATGTATATGCACCCAGTGGTACAGCACCCAAATTCTTAGAGGAGAAGCTGAAAGAAGTACAGGAAGACATAGACAATAAAACTCTACTAGTAGGAGAACTCCACCTTCCGCTATCAGATCTAGATAAATCAAATCATAAAACAAACAAGAAAGAAATTAAGGAGGTAAATAGATTGTTAGAAAAATTAGATATGGTAGACTTATGGAGGAAACTGAATGGGGATAGAAAGGAATATACATTTTTCTCTGCAGTACATGGAACTTATACAAAAACTGACCATGTACTAGGACATAAAAACCTAATGATCAACTGCAGAAAGGCAGAAATAGTGAATATATCTTTCTCAGATCACAATGCAATAAAAGTCATATGCAATACTGGGCCAAGGAGATATAGACCCAGAGTAAATTGGAAACTGAATAACCTCATTTTAAAAAATGAGTGGGCCAAAAAACAAATTATAGAAAGAATTAACCATTTTATCCTAGATAATGATAATAATGAAACAACGCACCAAAACCTATGGGATTCATTCAAAGCAACTCTCAGGGGATATATTATAGCTCTTAATGCTTATATGAATAAATTGGAGAAAGAGGAAATCAATGAACTAAACTTGCAACTAAAAAATTTAGAGAAAGAACAAATCAAAAATCCCCAATCAAATACCAAATTAAAAATTTTAAAAATTAAAGGATAAATTAATAAAATCGAAAGCAAAAAAACTATTGAATTAATAAATAAAACCAAAAGTTGGTATTATGCAAAAAACAATTAAATTGATAAACCTCTGGTCAATTTGATTAAAAAAAAGAAAGAAGAAAACCAAATTGCTAGTATTATAAATGAAAAAAGGTGAACTCACCACCAATGAGGAGGAAATTAAAGTAATAATTCAAAATTATTTTGCCCAACTCTATGCCAATAAATTTGATAATCTAAGTGAAATGGATGAATATTTACAAAAATATGTTGCCCAGGTTAAATGACGAAGAGATTAAATACCTAAACAATCCTGTCTCAGAAAAAGAAATTCAACAAGCCATTATTGAACTCCCCCCCCCAAAAAAAAAATCTCCAGGGCCTGATGGATTCACAAGTGAATTCTACCAAACATTTAAGGAAAAAATGGTTCCAACCCTATATAAACTCTTTGGAAAAATAGGGAACGATGGAACTCTGCCTAACTCTTTCTATGAAACCAATATTCTACTGTTACCTAAACCAGGAAGAGTTAAAACAGAGAAAGAAAATTATAGACCTATTTCCCTGATGAATATAGATGCAAAAATCCTTAATAAAATCTTAGCAAAACAACTAGAACAAGTCATCACTAGGATAATACATTATGATCAAGTAGGATTTATTCCAGGAATGCAGGGTTGGTTCAATATTAGGAAACCTGTTAGTAGACTCAATTATATCAATAACAAACCTATCAGAAATCATATGATCATATCAATAGATGCTGAAAAAGCTTTTGACAAAATACAGCATCCATTCCTATTATAAACACTAGAGAGTGTAGGAATAAATGGACTGTTCCTTAAAACAATTAGCAGTATCTATATGAAACCATCAACAAGCATTATATTCAATGGGGAGAGGCTAGAGGCATTCCCAATAAGATCAGGGGTCAAACAAGTGTGCCCATTATCACCACTACTATTCAATATTGTATTAGAAATTTTAGCATCAGCAATTAGAGAAGAAAAAGAAATTGAAAGAATTAGAATTGGGAAGGAAGAAACAAAACTCTCACTCTTTGCAGATGACATGATGGTCTACCTAGAGAATCCCAAGAAATCATCTAAAAAACTACTGGAAACAATTAGCAATTTTAGCAAATTTGCAGGTTATAAAATAAACCCCCATAAATCCTCAACGTTTCTATATAGGTCTAGTAAGAAACAGCAGGAAGAGCTAGAAAGAGAAATTCCATTCAAAGTACCCTCAGACAGTGTAAAATACTTGGGAGTCTATTTGCTAAAACAGACTCAGAATCTTTTTGAAAACAATTATGAAATACTTCTCACACAAATTAAATCAGATTTAAATAACTGGACAAATATAATTGCTCATGGATAGGGAGAGCTAATATAATAAAAATGACAATTCTAACAAAACTAAACTATCTGTTTAGTGCCCTAGCAATGAAAATTACAAAAAATTACTTTAATGAGTTAGAAAAAACTGTAAGTAAATTCATATGGAGAAATAAAATGTCAAGAATTGCCAGAAGCTCAATGAAAAAAAAATGCAAAAGAAGGTGGCTTAGCACTACCCGATCTAAAATTATATTATAAAGTATCAGTCATCAAAACTGTTTGGTATTGGCTAAGAAATAGAGTGGTGGAGCAGTAGAATAGACTAGGTGTAAAAGCAGGAGAGGAGTATAGTAATCTGCTGTTTGATAAACCCAAAGAGTCCGGCCACTGGGTTAAAAACTCCCTCTTTGATAAAAACTGCTGGGATAATTGGAAGTTAGTATGGAAGAAACTTAGATTAGACCAACACCTCACACCCTTTGCCAAGATAAGATCCAAATGGTTACAGGACATAGACATAAAAAACAATACTATAAGCAAATTAGAAGATCAAGGACTAGTCTACCTGTGAGATCTATGGAAAAGGGAACAGTTTATGAGTAAGGAAGAGTTGGAGAACATCACTAAAAACCAATTAGATGATTTCGATTACATTAAATTAAAAAGTTTTTGCACAGATAAAACTAATGTAATCAAGATCAAAAGAAAAGTAGTAAATTGGGAAACAATCTTTACAATTAATGATTTTGACAAAGGACTCATTTCTAAAATATACAGAGAACTGAGTCATATTTTTAAAACAAAAAGCCATTCCCCAATTGACAAATGGTCAAAGGATATGCAAAGGCAATTTACAGATGAGGAGATCAAAGCAATCCATATCCATATGAAAAAAATGCTCTAAATCATTAATTATTAGAGAAATGCAAATTAA